>NC_134896.1:37350038-37390038 GCF_041734735.1 Babylonia areolata | reverse complement strand
TGCCTGAAGCCTGACTAAACGACACAGAAAATGAATGATGAATGCCTAAAGGCAGCTCTCACTTTGCTACACAGGTAGGCAGCAGCCTGTTATGCAAATGACTCCATGTTTGTGAAGCGCTTAGAGCTTGGTCTCTGACCGAGGACAGGCACTATGTAAGTATCCATATCAATAAATCAAAAAACGTACAGCTTTCCTGCCAGCAGACGGGGCAGCAGAGGACACAGCTGCCAACGTACGGTGCAGGAAAACCTGTCTGTCTGGAATCAGTCTGTTCCCACTCCTGCCTGGTCACACACAGAGGAGAAGTCACTCACCTGCCGGCCAAACCTGGTTATTCACATCTCAAAATGAAACCCAAAAGGGTGGTGCTCTCATTGTAGCAAAGCATTCTTCCTGGGTGAGAGCAGCCCGAATTTCACACAGAGAAACCTACTGTGACGAAAGAGTAATACAATACAATACAATTTACCACTTGACTGCAGCTAATGAGTATGCTTGTCAATGAAGGGTTGTCACCTCACAGAGATAAAACGGAGCTTACAAGTCAGGATGTTACTTAGCTTTCTATATTTACACTTCTTCCTCTTGGGATTGCAACAGTTTTGCTCAGCAAAATCAATTACACCACTGACAAGCACACATTAAGAAGTACGGCACTTAAAATTCATGCCACACTGATCTCATTTCACTCTGGTTCAGCAGATGAAGGGGTCAATGATAATGTTCATCATCACTAGCTTTTCGCCTTGTGTTCGGACTTTTTGCCGTAAGGAATGAGGATTGTTAATTCTTTCTCAGACAGTGGAGTGGTCAGAATGTTGGGTTTTCAATCTCAGTCCTGGGTTCAAGTCCATAATTGGTGCATTAAGTTTAAAGATTAGTTTGTAACTAAAAAAATAACAAACCAATCTCATTCAACAGACCTGGGGCCTTGATTCTGTTCATATGTATGCAGGGGGTGCACGGGAGCGGTAGTACCTCTAGAGGGGGGGGCTTGTCATGCTCTTCCAGGAGTGGTTCGTCCTCTGTTGGTCCCCACCGGCACCCACTCTCACTTATGGGTCCTAGAAGCTGCTAGCATGTGGCAGCGCCCAACCCCTGGGCAACGGCTTTGACAGGCTGGCTAAACTAGGTGAGGGTAGCCGACGGGTCTCAAACCCTCGGTGAGTTAGGGCTTGTCTACCCAAGCATGTGAAGACTGGATCCGGCAGACTCTGCGGAAAAAACCTTCATGGTTCAACGGAGAGGAAGGCGGTTGCAGCAAAGCACTGTGGAGTGCTGAGGGCAGGATGAGGCACATAGGACATCCTGGTCATCCACTGCATCCGTTTCCATCTCCAGTCGTCTTGACCTCGTCTTGCCACTGGTACAGACAGTCTCAGACAAGAGAGTGAGGTTGACGGTGCGCAACTCCTCCTCACTATAAACAAAGTTATAAACAAAGTCATCGCGCAAGTCATCAGTCATCCTTCATCCCATACCATCATTTTCCCCAAGCCCTGTGGCAACAGGTAAGCGACGAAGCGACAGCTGTGGGTACATTGGCAGTCACAGCCGCGGACCTGCACACAGGCCATAGGGTCGTTTTTCACCGACTGGAGCAGCAGTGGAGATCAGCAGCCCCCTGAGTGACTGAGCAGCCCTCTTCAGGACAGCACTGCTCACCTCCATGGCATGAGGAAGGGGCTAGAAAAGGTGCCCTAAACATTGCCTGCTTCACACCACCCTAGTCAGCATACCGTGGCTGACGGGGACCCTACTCAAGCGGTCGACACACAAAGGAAAGAAAGAAGAAAAACAAGGAGCACCCCATTGACCATTGCCACATGGAGACCACAGAGACGCACAGCACTCATTGCGAGTGAACTAGCCAGGTACAACATCGACATCGCTGCCTTAAGTGAGACCAGATTGGCAGAAGAAGGAGAACTCTGTAAGCGAGGCGCAGGCTACACCTTCTTTTGGAGTGGTCGCGGACCTGAAGAGAGATGTGAGGCTGGAGATGGCTTTGCAGTGAAGACAACCCTCATTGGCAAGCTGGCTGGCCCCCCGAAAGGAGTGAACGATCACCTGATGACGATGAAACTCCCTTTATGCAACGGGAAGAAGTTTACCACCATTGTCAGCGCCTACTCACCCACCATGACCAACCCGGATGAGATCAAGGACAAGTTCTACGAGGACCTGAACGCTGTCATCACCACTGTTCCCAACACAGACAAGCTCATCATTCTTGGTGACTTTAATGCGAGAGTTGGCTGTGACAGCACCTCCTGGGAAGGCGTGATTGGGAAGCATGGGGTTGGCAACTGTAACAGCAATGGTCAACTACTTCTCCAGACATGTGCCGAGCACAACCTTCTTATCACAAACACCGTCTTCTGCCTCCCTACCCATAACAGGATGTCATGGATGCATCTTCGCTCTGGGCATTGGCATTTCATCAACTTTGTCATTGTCAGGAAGAGGGACAGGCAGGACGTACGAGTCACGAGGGCCATGTGCGGCGCCGAGTGTTGGACAGACCACCGCCTTATCGTCTCCAAACTCAACCTCCGCATCCAGCCCAAGAGACGGCCTCAGGGCATGAAAGCACCCAAACGCCTGAATGTCAACAAGCTGGAGCTAGGCAACATCAAGCAGAGCTTTGCTGACACCCTGGAGGAAAGCCTTGAGTCCACCGAGCTGGACAACCAGAATGTGGAGGCAGCATGGGGCACACTGCATGAGACGGTGTACAACACTGCCATGGAGTGCCTGGGGCCTTCTGCCAGGAAGCACAAAGACTGGTTTGAAGAGAACTGCACTGAGATCAAGCAGCTGCTGGAAGACAAACGCCAAACCTACAGAGCCCACACTGAAGATCCCAAGTCACAGTCAAAGAAAGACATACTGAAGAGCGCACGCAACACCATCTAGCTGAAGCTGCGGCAGATGCAGGATTCCTGGTTGAGCAACAAAGCTGATGAGATCCTGGGCTTTGCAGACAGGAACGACATGAAGAACTTCTATAACGGCCTAAAAGAAGTCTACGGTCCCACCACCTCCAGATCTGCTCCACTCCTCAGTGCTGATGGTTCTACCTTAATCACTGACAAGGACGGGATCCTTGAGAGATGGGCTTGAACACTCTGACAGCGTACTGAACCGCCCTTCCACCATCAATGATGAAGCCATCGACCGACTCCCCCTGGTGCCAGTCAGTGAGTCGTTGGATGCCATTCCAACTTTGGAGGAGACCCAGAAAGCTATCCGTCTGCTATCCAATGGCAAAGCCCCTGGCTCAGACTCCATTCCATTCCAGCTGAGGTCTACAAAGAAGGTGGTATGGCGCTGACTGAGAAGCTTCATCAGCTGTTCCAGCTCATCTGGCAGCATGAGGCAGTTCCACAGGACTTCAAAGATGCTTCCATCATTCACCTGTACAAGCGCAAAGGAAATCGTCAGGCCTGTGACAACCATCGTGGAATATCCCCGCTGTCTGTCACAGGCAAGACTCTGGCCAGAGTGCTACTCAACCGTCTCATATCGCACCTTGAACAAGGTCTCCTACCAGAGAGCCAGTGTGGCTTCCAGAAAGAACGTGGGACTATCGACATGGTGTTTGCTGCCAGGCAGCTCCAGGAGAAGTGTCAGGAACAGAACGCCGACCTTTACTCCACCTATGTCGATCTGACCAAGGCCTTCGATACTGTTAGCATAGATGGCCTTTGGAGAATCATGGCGAAGTACGGATGTCCCAGAAATTTCATCACCATCATACGGCAACTACACGATGGGATGCTGGCCCGAGTCCAAGACAACGGAGAGACTTCAGAACCATTCCCTGTCTCCAACGGAGCCAAGCAAGGGTGTGTTCTTGCCCCCACCCTGTTCAGTCTCATGTTTTCAGCCATGCTGACAGATGCCTTCAGAGACGCTGACGTAGGCATTGGCATGCTGCCTCCGAAGCTGACATACAACACAGCGTCGCCAAGTTCTCTGCTGCCTGTGACAACTTTGGCCTCACAATCAGCACAAAGAAGACTGAGGTGATGCACCAGCCAGCTCCAGGAAAGCCTTACGTTGAACCAAACATCTTCATCAACGGGCAACGACTGATTGCGGTGGACAAGTTCACATACCTGGGCAGTACACTCTCTCGCACAGTTGTCATCGACGACGAGGTGAATGCCAGACTCGCCAAAGCCAGCGCTGCCTTCAGCAGACTCCATAAGAACGTTTGGAACAGGAGAGGCATCACCCTGGAGACGAAGCTCCAAGTATACAAGGCCATAGTTCTCACCACACTGCTCTATGGATGTGAATTATGGATGGTCTACAAACGCCACGCCAAAAAGCTGAACCACTTCCACACCACCAGCCTCAGAAAACTCGGCATAAAGTGGCAAGAGAAGATCCCTGACAGAGGTGCTCACTCGTGCAAACTTGCCCAGCATCTACACCATCTTGATGCAGGCCCAGCTGCGCTGGCTCCCCAAGAAACTGCTGTACGGTGAACTCTTCAAAGACACTCTGAAAGCTTCTCTGAAGGCCTTCAACAGCAGCCACAACACATGGGAGCTGAATGCAATGGACAGACGAAAGTGGCGTTCAACTGTCCACAAAGGCACCAAATCCTGTGAGGCCAACAGAATCACTGCAGCAGAGCAATGCAGACAGGTCAGGAAAAGCAGTGCCAGCAAGTCCCCGACAGCCGCCACCATCCCCTGTCCACACTGCGTCAGAACCTTCCAGGCGCGGATTGGCCTGACCAGTCATCTGCACACCCACAGAGCCCAACCCACCCACCCCCAGGATGACTAGATGGTCCTCGTCGATCCCGACGGACGAACCACATATGTATGCACATGCGGAAGATCAAATATGCACATTAGAAATTTTGTAGTCAGTATCAGTATTTGTTGGGTTGTAGAAACGCAAACATGTCAAAGACAATTATACACCTGAAAACTGAGAATAGCTGCCTACACAGCAATGTTAAAAACAGTTGTATAGAGAAAAACCCACTCAGAGGTAAGGTGAGTGTGGGAATCAGACACCAGTGACAAAGAAAAAGTTTTTCCCCCACCAGAGATAAGAATGATAGCATGATCTGATGTACATGCATATAGAAACAGAAGATTTGCACAGAGAAAGTCTCTGGCCTATTACAGCTGGGATTGAAATGCCAAGAGACAATGAGAATTCAAAATATATATATATTGAGAGACACAAAGAGAGAGAGACACACATAACTACAAAACAGATGTACAGACAAAGAGACAGACAGACAGACAGACACACGCACACACACAAAGAACGGACACACATTATACAAAGTAAACTTTACCATGACACCACTGTTGAATCGCTCCAGCTGATCTTGCAGCGATGCGGACAGGGTCAGTGGTCAAAGGTGAAGAGGTCAGCTGCCTCACTGTGGACAGCATACACTGCAGCCTTCCCCTCACTCTGTGAGTCAGTGCCATCAGATCTGACGGAGTCACACAGATGGCATCAGGGCCACAAACGGTGACCAAAGGTTGAACACAAACAACAGATCATGTTAGTTCAGTTACAGTTTAAAGGAGTGAAAGAGTGCAGAGTGATCTGTATACGCTACACAACATATGCTATCAGGGTAGAAAAAGAAAAAGAAAAAAAGAAGAAAAATAAAATCAAATAATCCAAAGGCCCATGGTCGAGACACTCCACCCCCTCCAGCTATGCACAATTAATTTTTTTTTTTAATTTAATGTATGCACTGCAGTCATCAGAAACATGAATGTCAAGTTAGCAAGAGAGAGAGAGAGAGAGAGAGAGAGAGAGAGAGAACAAACATTTTTTAAAATTTATTTCAAAAGTGTTGTGCACAACGGTTTTCTCTTCTTCTTTTTATTTATTATTATTATTTTTTTAATTATATCGTTTTTCATCAAGCCATCTCGGTAAAGAATGAATCATGGGTCACTATCCTAAATTTAAAGGGCCTTATCAAACGCAATTTTGTTTGCTCATAGTTGAAGGGAGTAGATGTTGTAACCCACTTTCTGTGGTTTTCAACTCAATTTTGAGTGTTCTTATACTTAAAATTTTGTTGGGTAATTTCCTATCTTCGTATCCTGAATTCCAGGCCTATTTTAAATGTAATTTGGTTTATTCATAGTTGAATTTACTTGAAAGTTGATGTTGCATTTTCTATAGTTTTGGACTCAATTATGATGATAGATGCATTTGATTTTAGGGTATTTTTATGTTTTAGTATCCATCATTTTGGGACCCATTTCAACGGCAATTTTTGTTCGCAGTTGAAGCGATATTATTAACAGACGTTTTTGTCTTATGGAACACCAGCTGTCTGTCCATTTGTCACGTGTGGTCAGGGACAGTAACTCCCTCAATAAAACTAAACCGTGCACACCAACATTTTACTTTTCTTTCTTCCTTCCTTTTTCTTTAATACACCCAGGAACTTCCAACTGAGAGAAAGAGAGTCGGAGAGAGAAAGAGCCGGAGAGAGAGAGAGGGAGCGAGAGAGATAGAACTTACCGATTTGAAAACCGCACAATAACAATCGTGTTCTGTACAAAGCTGATATCCTCCGGTATCAATAGAACTGGTCAGGACGCAAAACACAGCAACAGGCAGCAGGCAATCAAACCGGACACCCAACTCGTTGACGGACATTTGGCCATGACCTCGTTTTCACGGACCTTGTTTGACCTTTTCGGTGAAACCGAACATAGAGCCCCTAGTCAGATCTTTCCCAGGTGTGTGTGTGTGTGTGTGTGACAGCCTGTCACCCGGCGGTGTGTGCGTGCGTGTGCCGTTTGCCACGGCGTGTTTGTGCGTGCGTGTGTGTACTGATGTGTGTGTGTGACGTGACAAAGTGAAAGAGAGAGAGAGAGAGAGAGAAGTGGGCATGGTCAACTGACATATGGGTCACAGATCTAGGTATAGAAGTTTATGGACCCTGACAACAACAAAACCCACACACTGCAATATGGCCGGCCGGGTAGGAACCAAGAAAAAATCGCACATTAGACATATGCCCCATTTAAATATTCAAGCATTTCTAAGATGTAACTTGAGGTGTAAGTGGTTCATCCCAGCATGACTTAACAAAATGTCAGATACTGGATTATCAAGAACAGCTGTCTGAAATTCGAAAACCGGTTGGTGAAAAGACTGAGCCATTCTAGAAATTAGGAAGAATAGCTTTCTAGCTTTCTATAAATATCTTATATTATTGAAACTTGTATATGTCTGGGTATTTTTGTTTGTGTGTGTGTGTGTCTTTCGTCTTCTCCTTCTTTTTTTTTTGTTTTGTTGTTGTTGTCAGTTGTTGTTGTTGTTGTCTTTTTTGTTTTTGTTTTGTTTTGTTTTTGTTTTTGTTTTTTGTCTTCAATATTTTCTCTCTGTCTCTCTCCCAATCTACGGGAAAACTTAAATGCTGATTTGAAAAACCCGAAGGCGAAACAAAAATGCGATTGTATCTCTTTGTCTCCCTCTCTGGCTCTGGTTTTTTTTTGTTTTTGTTTTTTTTGTTTTGTTTTTTGTTTTTGTTTTTTTAGTCGGCAAAAATTGAATTTAGACTGGGGCAGAACTGTGTGCGGTACTCAGATACAGCGTAGCACCGCGATCGTTGCTCCGCACTGACGTTCTCATTGGGTGCACAGTCACTGTATCATGCCCCGGCGTTCGGTGCACAGTTACAGCACTTGTGTTACACTTTTCTCGTGTGCTTTCTGGGCCTGCGCGAAATAAAAGCAATAGTATTAAGTACGAACAGAGTTCAGAGTTTGTTTATTCCCATTAACTCTTTTGAGTCATAGAGAAACAAAGGAACATGACAATAACAGGATGACGGTCACAGAGGAAGAGCGAAGATATTTCAAAAAGAAGAAACAAAAGGGGGGGTAATACAAATGGGGAACAAAATAAAATTAAATCAAAGGCCAAATGTAATCATCAGTCTGATACAATGCAATAGGAATAGCGAAAGCAGTACTCCATAGACAAATGCACAGATCACAACTTCCACTTTTGTAGCCGTGTCCCGAGTGGTTCTAACAGGGTACGGCACAAAAGACTTAACTAAATATGATCAATTGAAGGATAGACAAGATCCCACGCACAGGCCAGGAACATATAGAGGCCAGTCACAAATGGGGTTTTCTAATGTTTTATTTACAATAGTTGTGCAGAGAAACTAAGAAGACATAAAGGAGAAGATGATGAGAAGAATAAAAGAGAAGAAGACAGTGCCTGGAATGACATAAACAAATGTCATTAGTACAACATGTCAACACAAGTGAACAGTAAAGCACATGTATACAGACTACATGGAAAGACTATCACTCGGGTTTGGGATACGCAACAACATAATGCATATGTGTGAAGACCAAACGCTGACATCAAATAACATTTCTAATACATTTAAATAGCTCAATTAAAGTGATTGAAGTGATGCTGACTTGAGATTTACAATACGGCTCTGTATCTGACCAGTTGAGCCTGAACTGGGAACTGAGGGGTTGAGGCGGAGCACTGCAATAACAATGACATGGTGTAACAAAATAAAATCATACACAATAATTTGTTATTTTAGTACCCATTTGCCAGTAATACTGGAATTGGTTTGATATATACTGGAGAGAAAAAGACACTTTAAAAAAAATATGATCATGTGTGTGTAATATTTTAAAGACTGGCGTCGCCGTTGTTGTTGTCCCTTGGGTTCAAGTTTTTGTTTAGTTTTTTCAGTCGATGGACACAGGTTTTGTTGTTGTTGTTGGTTTTTTTGTTGTTGTTGTTGTTGTTGTTTTTAAATGCAGTTTCAGCATCTTAAGGAGGAGACATTGCACTGCGGTCATTTCGGACAAATGCATCAGTAACTGGCTGATACGCTACACCACACGTAGTAGACACTGACATAGCCGGTGTCTCAGCGTCCGAGTGAACAGACTGAGCATCAGTTCGGACTGGACAAACTGAATCAGTATACGCTATCCCGGCCGCCGCATCTGTAAGGCAGATACCTGACCACTGAGAAGCGTAACCCCGACTCGTCAGTTTTGTCAGGCCTTGAGAGCATGCATATGATCAGCCTATATTTTTGCACCTATCAGAGTTCGCGCCATTTCTTCTGCCACAGTTTTGCGGCGACGCCGGCCGCGGGACTGACAACCCGTTTCAAGTTGCCGTGGTGGGTTGTGCGCCAGCACTTGGGACAGTTCCGTTTATCAGTCGTGTAATCTCGTCCAAATGACTGGACGCTCACCGGTGAAGAACGGTTTGATTTTCCACTCAAACCACCCGGGCACGGTCGAAGACTGTAGTGAAAGGCCGAGACCGGGAATCGAACCCAGACTCTCAGTCACGGACACTGCATTGGCAGATAAGCGTATCCACTGATTCTGCCACCTTTCAGTAATTGTTTTCCCCATTTATTGTTGATTTTAAAAAAAGCAACCTGAAACACAGATTAAGTCAACCGATTTAACTTTGTCAGAAACCTTTTCAGGTGTTCTCACAATGACTAAGAAACTACGGCGGGTCATTCAGCCTGGACTGATGCCCGGGCCGGGCCGACACTTAGTTAAAGACCCGGCCGCCGCTTCGATCAGTCAAAGATAGTCCTATGACTGGACGTCCCCAACCGACTGATCATCAGTCGCACGTTTTCCCGGCCGAGTTGGACCCCCCCCCCTGCCCCCCTCCCCCCCACACTCACACACACACACACACACACACACACACACACACACACAGACGGCATACACACACAAACACACACACTCAGTGACACACACACACACACACACACACACACACACACACACACACACACACACACACACTGACACACACCGTATACTGACACACCGGCGCACGCCCGCGCGCACACACACACACACACAACCACACACACGGCACGAACACTCACACACACACACACATACACACACACACACACACACACACACCGTGACACACACACACACACACACACCAGTTGTTCCTGAGTCAGTCTTCCGGGGCCCTTTTATCTCCTCTGCTTAACGGCCCCACAAATTCCTCCGTCATGCACCCCTCTTTGAACCACTGACCCCTCTCCCTCTGCCTCCACCCCCACTCCACGCGCCCCTCCCTTCAAATTTCACAAGGACTCGTATCCCAGTAAGAATGAATCATTAGGATTCACTCAAAATACCCAAGGCATGATTTGAAAAACAACAACAAAAAACCATCAATAATAATGTTTGTGTCAGTTCTTCTTCTTCTTCTGCGTTCGTGGGCTGCAACTCCCACGTTCACTCGTATGCACACGAGTGGGCTTTTACGTGTATGACCGTTTTTACCCCGCCATGTAGGCAGCCATACTCCGTTTTCGGGGGTTGTGTCAGTTAATCTGTCTGTCTGTCCGAGTCCCCATGAGTGTCTCTCTCTGTCTCCGTCTGTCTCTCTCCATCCCTCCCTCTGTCTCTCTCTCTCTCTCGACGCCCCCACACCCCCATCCGCCCGCCTCCCACCCACCTCCCTCTCTATCTCTCCGATCTCTCTCGAGATCTCTTGTACGAGGACTGGATGTAAAACATAAAACCAGTATTTATCTAGCTATTATCGTCGAAACGACGGAAGAAAAGTATTTTGTCTTGTCTGGTCTTGCCTGGTATCTAAAGTACAGTCTGATGCTTAGTCTATCCACGAGATATTGAAAACAAGCGGTGATAAGAAACTCTAGAGAAAGCTGGACAGTACAAGGTCTTCAGAGAAGAAGCCCCCCTCATCAAGTATTTAGGCCCTTAACTCCTTACACTCTAAGGGGGCCAGGCCGCACCCAGGTCATGATTCCTGGATGCCCTTGTATTGCCGCCTTTTCTTTTTCTTCCCCCCCCCCCCCCCCGGTCCTCAGTAGGTTCGAACCCGCGCCTCCAGGGTGGTCGCCACTTAAGGACTGAGTCACCTTTTCTGGCAGACGTTTTAACCACTGGGCCATCGTACGCCTAGTTCTTTCACACCATAGGTTTCCCGACAGGTTGCGTACACGATATCTCCGTAGGTTGCTAACTTGTGTTCCAGGTGCTCTTTTCTATCAGCGCATCAAGTTTTCGAACTATTTTCTGGTCCAACTCTTCCCATTCCGTTTTTGCACTTGCAGGTGGCAAGTTTAGTTTCTGGCGTTTGGCTTCAAGATCTTGTACGATTGATTCGTCTGAATTATCAGCGTGGATGTCTTTGGCACTGTGGTTTGAATCCTGGCCTTGGTTTTCCGAAGTCTTATCTGCTGGTACAGTGCGCTGCTGAGCATTCGTCAGATTCTTCATACAAACCTTTTTGGTCCTGTGGATCTTCATGCCACGCTCAGTGGAGACTTTCCGCCCACAGACACATTCCATCAGTTCTGAAATCGTAGTCCGTTTACCGTTTCCAGTCGTGATTCTGTTGGCGCCGATGGATTCATCATTCTCTCCCCCTTTCGGTGAATCATGGGAGCATCTCTTCTTTGAACAACATGTAGAAATTGATTAAGGGTAAGGTGGGCTGCCAACCCACGGAACCCGAGAGTCTAGTCTTTCCCAGTGTCACTCGGTCTTTCCCAAACGTCATTCAAAGTCAATGGCTTACCCATGTCTCAGTGATAAGAAACTCTAAAGAAAGCTGGACAGTACAAGGTCTTCAGAGAAGAAGCCCTCCTCATCAAGTGTTTCGGCCCTTAACTTCTTACACTCTAAGGGGGCCGGGCCGCACCCAGGTCATGACTCCACCTGGGTAGTGTGGCGAGTGAACATGGATGTAAGATGGGAAGCTGTTCAGATCCTATTCTCTCCATGTGTTAACACCAAATGAATCCGTTGAGGTGTTAATTAATGCGAGTCAATCCGTTGAGGAGTTAATCGATGCAAGTCAATCCATGGAGGAGTTAATCGATGCAAGTCAATCCATGGAGGAGTTAATCGATGCAAGTCAATCCATGGAGGAGTTAATCGATGCAAGTCAGTCCATGGAGGAGTTAATTGATGCAAGTCAATCCATTGATGAGTTCATCGATGCAAATCAATCCATTGAGGAGTTAACGCAAATCAATCCACTGAGGACTTAATCGATGCAAGTCAATCCACTGAGGAGCTAATCAATGTAAGTCAGTCCACTGAGGAGTTAAACCGGCAGTACTCTTCTAAGCCCACGATTACTCGCAATCCCACGATACATGTATCATGGGATTGCGTTAAATCGTGGGGGGCTTACAACCCTTAAATTCTGTCAGTACCTTGTGCTGACCGATTAAATTGTACGTCTACTGGCTGTACCGTTGGTGTATCTCCATCACACGTATCGCTATCAGTAAAGGAGTACTCAGTACTACCAACGTTGATTTGACCGTCTGTCAGTCTGTGGTTTGTCGCAGTGGTAGCCAGCCAGAGACACACAACATGAAGACGTTGTCATCTTTTCTGCTCGTCTCTTTCATGTGAGTTGTCTTCCGAAGGTCTCCTCTCTACTTCCATAATCGTCTTCCGTTACTCACGGCACCACCGTGCGACAAGCATGTTTCGTTGTCGTACATTGCACACACACACACACACACACACACACACACACACACACACGCACACACACACACACACACACACGCACGCACCCACCCACACGCACACACACATGCGCACACACACATGATTATAATTTTCTGCCACTGTGATCTGTTATTAAATGTACAGGTTTCATCACTCTCAGTAACAATGTTGATATAATACCTAAATGCATAGATAATGGGTTACGCATCTTTACTGAGCTTGTGTACACTTTGCTATGTGCTGCCCGTTTCAGAAGGACCCTTTTTCTCGGACAGAATGAGTGCTGTGCAAGTTTCTCAAGTATTATGCAGGCAAAATATCAGTAGACAGATATATAATTAGCACCAGCAATTCGTTCAAGAAGAAAACAGAATCCTAGTTGAATCAGTTAATAATTGTTCTTCTTTGTCACTGTAAATGTTGTACCCAACACAAAACGGGAATGATACTGGTTTTCTAGGCTATTTGAATGAACCATTTATTTTTGTTTGATATGAAAACTACTTATGTAGTAGTTCAATGTAGATTAAGTGTAATTCAAACAAGGTGGAGGTACAAAGACTGGGATAATCGGGAAGAGATGAGGATAAAAGGAGTGATACAGCGAGACACATATGTACACAGAAAAAACAGCGCACTGAAATAAGAGCAACTTCAGTACTTATGAGAGAGAGAGAGAGAGAGAGAGAGAGAGAGAGAGAGAGAGAGAGAGAGAGAGACAGACACAGACAGACAGACAGACAGACAGAGATGACACTTTGACACTTCGCGGGGGTCTTAAAACATAAAGAATGAGAAATATATGTGCTCCATTAACCGAATGCAACTGAACTCACTCAAAAGATCTAAACTGATCACCCCAAGAAAACAACACTTTCTCCAAACATGCCTTCTGAAAGATTATAATCTAAACTTATTAACTTTTAAAATCATACTGACTGTCGAGTATTGAACTACAGAATTTTATCACCCTATTTGAGTACAGATATGTATGCGGTGTGTTTGGAATGGAAGTAACAGTTCGGTGTTGCCGGCGTTTCTGACTTGTGTGACTCCTGTCAGTGGCCAAAATAGCGCATGACCGGACAAAATCAACGTGAGTGTGAAAGAGATAACCTACTTTCTCTTCAATCAGTCCGGGCTGTTGACACAGTCCTTCAATGTTGCCACAAACGTTGTTCGTAACTAGCTGAAGAAAAATGTCGCCTTGAAAGATGTTATCTCCGTGTATATGTCTGTGAATACAGTCATCATCCTTATCTGTCTGTCTGTGTGAGTTTTAAACTCTCTGTATTTGTCTGTCGCTTTCTGAAGATGTCAGGTTGTGTCTGTCTGACACTGTGGGTGTGTTTGTCGTTTTCCGGCAAACGCTCTCTCTTCGGCTTACGCATACGCACGCAGGCGCCCACATACATATTATGTCCACACACACGAACGCACACAACACACACACACTGACACGCACATACTGTACACACACGCGCGCGCACACACACACACTGACTCGCACGTCGCCACACACACAAATATATATTCATGTGTATCTGTGTATGTGCGCGCGCGCGCGCGCGTGTGTTCTAGTACTTCTTCTTCTTCTTCGTTCGTGGGCTGCAACTCCCACGTTCACTCGTATGTCACGATTGGGCTTTTACGTGTATGACCGTTTTTACCCCACCATGTAGGCAACCATACTCCGTTTTCGGGGGGATGTACAAGTACGAGCTACTATCTCAAGAAGGAAGGAAGAAAGAAGAAGAAGAAGAAAGCTAAAGTTTTGAACTGGGGGTTGATACGAAAACCATACATATTCTCACCTTTCCAGAGCAAGCACTTTCGCACAGAGGCCAGGCGGAGGGTTACCTCCTGAGGCGGCCCTGCACTTAGGCGCGCCGTGGCAGCGTTCTGACCTACGATGTCGACGTCAGCAAATGTGACGTTCAACTGCCCGACACCATGCCGGCCTACTCCTACGGTGACGTCATGAATGACGTGTACATTGAATACGCTGACGATAGACGCTGGCGTCTGTACAGCACGGAGGAGCGGCCTGTGAACACCTCTCGCTTCAAGATTGAAAGTAAACCAGTTAAATGTTACTTATGGAGGGGTGCAGCCGGCTTTCGTGGTAGACTTTTAGTCGCTCGCAGAGCAAGAAGTAGGGCATATGACGACATGGGCAGCCCACCACCGTAACTGGCTTCTCTGAGTTTGCAGAATTTATAAATTGTTATATACAAGAAATACGCTCAAAGTAAACAATCAACTGATGGGTGTAATTATAAAGCCAAATAATTTTATATCCTGTGAACTTGCAAAAATAGTCACCAAAAATGTTTAAAATCCTTTCGTCAGAACAGCCATTTCCGCGACGAAATGTTAGTCTTTCGGTGACCTGAAAAAAAAGGATGCGCACGTGGTTCTCGCTAAAACAGAAAAATAATAACCAGGAACCTCCACGAAAATCAGACGAAAGTGGGTCTGCACACCCTCCCTAGTATTGTCTACTTGTATTTCTTCGTTTTACCGTGACCACCTCCCCCCCCCCCCCCCCCCCGCGACCCCCCCTCCCTCCTCTCTCTTTGTGTATACATTTTGTGAACGTCTCAGTGTGTGCGCGTATGTGTGTATTGGAGAGTGTGGAAGAACATTTTACATGTGTTTTGGTGCTTTTGATTTCCCCTTCCCCCCCTCCCCTGATATGAGCAAGGCTAAAGTCAATAAACCATTTGTCTTGTCTTGTCTTGTCTTGTCTTGTCTTATACACACTGACACACACACCGTGACTGTTACAGAGTGAGTTCCGAGTGTCTGCGAGAGAAATATTTCATTTATTTCAGATACCTGTGATGAATGCGGAAATACAATTTACACGTGCCAAGTGTGGGTGAATCGTTGAGTTGTGCGTGTTCATATATGTGTGTGTGTGTGTGTGTGTGTGTGTGTGTGTGTGTGTGTGTGTGTGTGTGCGTGCGCGTGTGTGTGTAGTGTGTGTGTGTGCGTTTGTGTGTGTGTGTGTGTGTGTGTGTGTGTGTGTGTGTGTGTGTGTGTGTGTGTGTTCGTTCTTTAGTTTAACGTCTTTTCACTGTAAGTGATATTAGACGAGGGAAGGAAAAAATCGAGTGGGAGGAGGGGGAGGGGGGGGGGATTACTGTGTACGCATACGAGTAAGTGAAAGTGTGTGTGTGTGTGTGTGTGTGTGTGTGTGTGTGTGTGTGTGTGTGTGTGTGTGTGTGTGTGAAAATTATTGATTTAAGTTTTGTTTAAAACAAAAACAAACAAACAATATAACATATTTCTAATGAAAAACTAACAGCTATAACAGCGAACCAACTGGACTATTTAACAAGGAGTTGAAAAAGACATACATTAGCAATGACTGCTGAAGATAGTCAACACTGAAGATGATTTCAGTTCAGGGATTTGAGACTTTAACATATCGCAAGTTGGTATATGAATCGGCTGTTATGTGAGCACCACAGATGCAAGAAACATTACTGACATATTTTGTCCTAAAACAATTCATTTTCCATCTGCAGATTAGAGAAATGATTTGCCTCTTATGAAAATCATTATGGTAATATTTTCCCATGAAACCATACATTTTCTTTATGTTCTTATGTAACTCGGTTACCGGTGTGTTTTTCTTCAAACTGAAATTTTGACCATTGGACTTTTTCTACCATGGTGTAACATTCCTGTAGTGAAAGCGAAATATTTAAATCTTACTCCTTCGTGGAGCTTCTAGCTCCTTTTTTAGCCAAAATGTCAACTTTTTCATTATAGTAAAAACCGCAATGAGAAGGAATCCAGCAAAAGGTTATGTGGGAGCCTCTTAGTAAGAGTTCGTGAATCAAATGGTTAATTTCAATAATGAGTTCATACCTAACCGTTTCTTTTATAAGCTCAATAGCGTGAAGAACTGATTGTGTGTGCGTGTGTGTGTGTGTGTGTGTGTGTGCGTATAGCATATGGATTGGCAGTAACCCCTGAATCTGTCAGAACTCGACTGAGGTGTGTTTGAAACGGGAAGCCTTTAGTGTTCCGCACATCTGGTGGAGAAAAAAAATGTTCAGTGGTTTTTCTATTCTTAATTCAATGGTCTGTGATGAGACTGCGGAAAAAGGAGAGGTGGTTCGAACATATTGACGAAGAATTTGACGTATAGGGGGAAATCTGACGTCATCCTATAGTTACGTCACGCTATGGACTTTTACGTCATGCACTTGACCAGTGGAGGAACAAAACGAACGGCTGTCTGGACAGTGTTAATGTGTGCAAGAAACAAATCTTCCAAGAGGTTCGACATGATGGGATCACCCAAGAACAGCTGGCTGGATTTAACTGTGTGCTAGGAACTTGGCACGAACATCTTCCAAAAGATTGGAAGGGTATCGAGGTGGTGGGACCACCCAAGGACACTGGAAGGACAAAGGACCTGACGGGACGAGGAGCTGATTTGACTTCAATCTTCAATCTTCAAATTGGAAGGTCAGCCGTCATTACTGACTATTAATGACCTGTGTGCGCAGAGGCGTAAATACCTAACTAAAACCTAATTAGACCTATCTTTTCCTCCGGAGGGGGTGACAATGAGAAAGAGCATGTATACATACTCTCACCCACCGTCACTCGCAGCGTCCCTCCGGGGGAAAAAAAAAAAAAAAAAAAAAAAAAAAAAAAAGGGGGGGACTAAACTGTGATCTTGTTCAGCTCCCTCTTGAAAGCTGCCAAGGAGGGAGCCTCTGCTGCTGTTGCAGGCAGGGAGTTCCAGACGGGGATGGTTGATGGGAAAAAACTGTATTTATAAGGGTCAGAGGAGGAGCTAAGATGGACAAATTTGTGTCGATGATTTGATCTTGTTCTGCCGGATCCTTTCTTGAGAAATTTGTCTGGAGGGATGTCTACAATGCCGTTGACCATTTTATACATCAGGGTCAGCCTTTGTCTGTTCCGCCGTGATTCGAGGGATTCCCATCTTAGTTCTTGCAGCATGTGTGTTATGCTGCTGGTCCGCCCGTAGTCACTGTGTACATAACGTGCTGCTCTTCTTTGCACCATTTCAATCTTGTTCTTTTGACCTTCTTTGTACGGGCTCCAGACTGATGAACAATACTCCAGGTGCGGGCGTACAAGAGTTTGGTAGGCATTGGCTTTGGTGGTTTTATTGGATGTTTTTATATTCCTTTTTAGGAAGCCTACCATGCTATTGGCTTTGTTGGTGACTCTTGTAACATGTTCTTTCCAGTTTAGATCATTTCTTATGTCGACGCCGAGATATTTTGCGCTGTCAACATGCTCGAGGGTGTGTCCTTTTAATTTGTAGTTGTAGCTGATGGGGTTCCTTGATGTTGTACAGGTAAGGACATTACATTTTTCTGGGTGGAATTCCATTCCCCAACGCTGTTCCCAGTCAGACAGGGTGTTGAGGTCTCGTTGGAGCATTTTACAGTCTTGGATTGTCTTGATGGTGGAGTAGACTATACAGTCATCAGCGAACAATCTAATATTGGCCTTGATGTTCTGAGGCTTGATTTGCACGTGGTTGAGGTCTTGTTACATACCTGTGCACGTTCCAAGCTAACAAAAGTTTGCATGCGTGGCTAGCAGGTCCCTGAGGTTTACTGGATCCACTGGGGGTCGTAATTAGTTGGCATGCCACAAACCAGTGCTGTAGCCACCAAGGAGAGGCGAACTTGCCTGAAGAAGGCTTCAACGCCCAAAAGTTCAAGGTTCAAGGTTCAAGTTCAAATGGATTCAGTTCTTCAATTTGGAAGGTCAGCCGTCATCATTAGTAGTAGTAGTAGTAGTAGTAGTAGTAGTATAGGGACTGGCAGTCATCTGCCTAGACCTCTCGGCCTTTTTATGTCCCCTTCGAATCTTCATCTCCACTTATTCCATTTTATTTTATTTTATTTATTTATTTTCATCTTTTGTTTGTTGTTGCTGGGCGGTGTACGCAAGTACACTTCTGCAAGAAACTTTGTTTTATTCATCATAGTCATTTTTTTTTTTCTTTTATTAAGATGGTGTTGGTGTCAAGGAGATTTTTCAACGTGTTAGTATTTTGTGCAAGTTTAACTTCGATTGGTAGTGCTTTCCATGTTTGTGCAATTCGGTTAGCCAATGAATTTGTCTAATGTTGGTGTTGCAGTGTTTTAAACAAATTTTCTTTGCTGAGTTCCTTGTACGTTGACTATCGCTGACTTGTTGTCAAGGCGTCTTTTGAAAGCGGCGACTGATGGTACTGTGACCACCTGATCTCTGGAAGTTCGTTCCATGCTGAGACCACCCTCTTCGAGAAGAAGTTGCCCCTAACGTTGAGGTGAAACCTATTCTTTAAGTTTGACAGCACCATCGAGTTGCCTTGGAGGTTCAACGTGTCATAGGGGCTGAGATCCATGCTGAGCAGCCGAGAGGATCCACTGACTGGAGGGACCGACCCCTGTTGGAACTGGTGTCTCAGTTCGACGACGGAGGAGGTGCCCTAATGTCTCACCTGAGTTGTGTGGATGGACGTTTGCTTAGTGAAGGACTGTGAGTAGACAACGTGTTACTGGCCGGCCTATGAGTTCCATCCTGTGGTCTTGGATCGCGTCGACAAACGGAAGTAGGAAAGAAAAAAAAAGAGAGAAAAAAAAAGAAGAAAAAAATGTGCAAGGTGAAACGGACTTGCGATGCATTAGAAGTTTGTCCCCCGTTAGGAAAAAAAAAACCACCCTAAAAAAACTTTAAAAACAATCAAAGTGGGTCGAGAATGAGTGTATATGAGTGAAAAAAAAAACTTGAAAAAAAAATCTTTTTGTAATTATATTTGGCTCATGCAGTAATTCCGTGCGTCTGTTTCTTGCTTGCTGAGAGAGTGAGAGACTGAAGACTGAACTCGCATTTTCTTTTCCATGCGTATTCTGTCTCCTTACACACACGCGCACACACACACACACACACGCACGCACACACACACACACACACACACACACACACACACACGCACGCACGCACGCACGCTGCATGATATAGTGTCACTGATGTGTTCCCACAGATGGAGGTTGGCGAGTGACGGAGCTTGAACTCAGTCCGGGGGGCAGTCCTGGGGAGGGGACAGCGGTCATCACCCTCACCGACATCGAGCAAGGCGCCGAGGGCAAGGTGTTGGCCTCCGGTACCCTCACCTGTAATTCCTCCTCCGGGTCTGTGCTCCCGTATTTATTTATTTATTTATTTTCTTTGTTTATGTTTACTTATTATATTACGCTGCCCCATTTTCGGTGCTTTCTATAATAATAATAATGGTATTTATATAGCGCTGAATCTTGTGCAGAGACAAATTAAAGTGCTTTCGCACCAGTCATTCACATGCATGCATGACTCTAAAACTGTAGAAACTAAAGACAAGGAAGAGGCAGGCAAGGGAGGCTATTTTGGGAAGAGTTGGGTTTTAAGGCCAGACTTGAAAGAGCTGAGTGTGGAGACTTGACGAAGCGAGAGAGGAAGTTCATTCCAATTGCAAGGTCCAGAGACCGAGAAAGAACGGCGGCCAACAGTCGAGTGTTTGAATCTGAGTATGCGTAAACAGAGTGGATCCGAAGCTGATCGTAGTGAGCGAGATGGAGTGTAGAGGTGAAGGCGGTCGCAGAGATAGGAAGGGGCAGTTTTGTGAATACATCTTTTACATAGAGTGCTGATCTTGTACTTTATTCGGTGTGAGACAGGGAGCCAGTGGAGATGTTACAAAAGAGAAGTGATGTGCTCAGATCTTTACTTTCTGATGACGAGTCGGGCAGCAGAGTTTTGTATGTGCTGAAGGGACTGAATGGATGAAGCAGGCAAACCACTGAGACAATAGAGAGTTACAGTAATCAAGGCGAGAGAGAATGAGAGAAACGACAAGTCTAGATGTTGCGTCAGTGGACAGATATTTCCGGACGGCACTGATGCGCCGCAGTTGACAGTAGCAGGACTGACATGTCTGACTGATAAATTTTTTGCATGGACAGTGTATTGTCAATGACAACACCGAGGTTCCTGACTGACCTGGAAAGAGGGATGGATGTACTGCCAAGTTTTATTGTGTCAATTGTGATGGAAGACAGTTTTTGTTTAGTTCCTATGATCATTGCTTCAGTTTTGTCCGCGTTCAATTGCAACTTATTTAGAGTCATCCAGTTTTGAATGTCCAGGAAGCAGTTGGATGTTTCAGTCTTACGCAGCTCATCCATTCTGAAACATGCATGGTTGAAATCGACTTTTTTCGCAATGTTTTAAAATTGATTTTCATTTTAATTTAAAGTTACGTGAACTGCCAGTGAGCGAAACTTAAGTAAAGTGGTCTTTTTAAACCATTGTTGTTTTAATCGACTTTTTTCTTGGCGGGGCTGGGGTTGGGGGTGGTGGAAACCGTGACAGCAAAGCATAAAAGCAGACAGAAGTTGAGACTAAAAAAAAAAAAAAAAAAAAAAGGTTGTGATCAGTGAGGACGGGGCCAATAACACGGGATGAAGTAATGTAGATTCAGTGTGTATTTAATGACGGGCATAGGAGCAACAACTTCCAATACATCCGTGAGTAGAATGTCACGCAACTGTGGGATCCCAATTTTCCGAGAAGTGTCCTGAAGCCAGTTGCATTGCTCGGACGGAAGAGCCTCGTATGGTCGTAACCCGCTACTAACTGTGTGCAGTATGGAACTGACCAATGGCGTAGTTCGGTCAACGTAGGCATTTAGTCACGTGTAACTGTCAAAAAGTTAGAACCAAGCAATGCAACTGGCACCTGAAGTATACATAGCTGTGAGGTTCGCTGATTTCGGAACACGTAGGAAGAATCAAGAAAAGGAGGAAGAGGAGGTCGAGGATGATGATGATAATGATGATTATGATAATGATGACGACGACAACGACGACGAAAACAACAGGTCACAACGACCTGGCAGATGGGTCAGAGTGAAAGTGCGCAGAAACTGACCTGCTGATGACCACGACGACGACGACGACAATGATGATGATAATGATGATGCTGCAGACGACCTGGCAGAGGGTCCAGGGTGAATAATGATGATGATGTGTGGTGATAAGGAAAAGGAATCAGAAGGAATGATGATACTGACGGCTCTTGAAACAATAATGGTGGAGATTCAGAAGTGGGTCAGTGAAGACTTCCTTAATGAAGGAAAAGAGCGGTTGGGAGAGTGAGCGGTGTGAGTGGGAGTGAGGGTGGAGATGATGGCAACGAAGATGACAGTGAGGACTGTGAATTATGTCGCATCGCATCTCATCGTACCATATTGTATCTGATTGTATTATATTGTTTTGTATTCTGTCCCAACAGATTTTTCTGTGTGAAATTCGATCTGCTTTCTCCACGAGAGGGCGCGTCACCACAGTGAAACGCCACTCCCCCCCCCCCCTTCCCCACAACCCTTTTTTTTCTGTCTGTAAGTGTATCTGTTTTCTTCTCAAGTTGAGAAGTAAAGTTTTGCCAGGGACAACATTTGGCTGCCGTGGGTTCTTTTGCGTGCGCTATAAGTGCATGCTGCACATGGGACCTCAGTTTATCGTCCGGATCCGAAAGACTAGCACCCAGACCACCACACAAAGGTCTAGTGGTCTCGGAACGCACTAGTATGGGAATCGAACCACCTAGACACTCGCTTCCTATTCGGGCGCATTACCATAAGGCCACCGCTGCTCCTGTGTGACAGAGGCATCACAGTGAACGCTCAGCGCGTTGGGGGAGGAGAGCTGGAGCGCATGGAGGAAGCCATGACGGCCTTCAAAAAGGGCGAGGCCTTGACCTTCACCGCTGACCTCAGCGCGTGCAGCAAGAATAGCGACGAGCGGCCTCTACGTCCGGGACCCCGGGCCCCGCTCGGCGATGATGCGTCTGAAGTGTGGACGGGTCGTGTCACTGGTGAGGGCGCGCGTTCGGGTATCTGTGGTGTATATTCTTCTTCTCCGTTCGTAGGCTGCAACTCCCACGTTCACTCGTATGTACACACTGGGCTTTTACGTGTATGGCCTTTTTTAACCCCGCCATGCAGGCAGCCATACTTCGGGGGTGTGCATGCTGGGTATGTTCTTGTTTCCATAACCGACCGAACGCTGTCATTGATTACAGAATCTTTAACGTGCGTATTTGATCTTCTGCTTGCGTATATACACGAAGGGGGTTCAGGCACAAGCCGGTCTGCACATGTGTTGACCTGGGAGATCGAAAAAAAAAAAAAAAATCTCCACCCCGGCTTCACCCACCAGGCGCCTTTACCGAGATTCGAACCCGGCGCCCTCAGATTGAAAGTCCGACGCTTTGATTTAACCACTCGGCACCTGTCTATTGTGTGTGTAAAAGGGGACTTAGGTCGCTTGGGGAATGACTACGAAGTAACGAGTGAGTGAGTGAGTGAATAAATGAGTGAATGGAAGGAAAATTTTGGTGATGATGAGTGTGAAATGTGGACAGGTCGTGTCACTGGTGAGAGCACCACTGGGGAATTGTGTATAATTAATAGAAAAAGGGGTCTTTCGTCGTGTGGTGATTGACTACAATGCAGCGAGTAGGCGAGTGACCCCAAACTCCCCCCCCCCTCCCCCCCACACACACCCACCCCCACCCCCACCCCCATACACACACATAATATTTGACCATAATCGCAAACCCCGCCAGAAATAAAGAGACCATGGTTTCGTTCTTCTTTCTTTTCTTGTTCAAGATTCAAACAAAATCACATTAATATAACCACCCCAGTATTGTTCTTCCCCTGTCATTTCGGTCCAAACCAAACACTGTCCAACCTGAAACAATTCTAAACGGCTCTCTAATCAAATCCAATAATAGACTAATTCAAAACAACCCCCCACTTTCCCCAACACACACACTGACGCGCGCACACGCACACACACACAAATCCAGTCAAATGCATTTCTTTCTCAAAGTTTATAATACCCAATCTCTCTCTCTCCATCTCTCTGTGTGTGACCCCGACGTGTATATGTCATGCCCTGACCCCGCCAGACGTGTTTATGTCATGCCCGGACCCCGCCAGACGTGTTTGTGTCATGCCCGGACCCCACCAGACGTGCTAATGTCATGTCCTGACCCCGCCATACATGTTTATGTTATGCCCTGACCCCACCAGACGTGTTTTATGTCATGCTCTGACCCCGCCAGGCGTGTTTATGTCATGTCCCGACCCCGACAGACGTGTTTTATGTCATGTCGTGACCCCGCCAGACGTGTTAATGTCATGTCGTGACCCCGACATGCGTGTTTATGTCATGTCGTGACCCCGCCAGACGTGTTTATGTCACGCCCTGACTCCACCAGACGTGTTTATGTCATGTCGTGACCCCGCCAGACGTGTTTTATGTCATGTCCGACCCCGCCAGACGTGTTTATGTCATGTCCTGACCCCGCCAGACGTGTTTATGTCATGTCCTGACCCCACCAGACGTGTTTATGTCACGCCCTGACTCCACCAGACGTGTTTATGTCATGCCCTGACCCCACCAGACGTGTTTATGTCATGTCGTGACCCCGCCAGACGTGTTTATGTCATGTCCCGACCCCGCCAGACGTGTTTATGTCATGCCCGGACCCCGCCAGACGTGTTTATGTCATGCCCCGACCCCGCCAGACGTGTTTATGTCATGCCCGGACCCAGTCAGACGTGTTTATGTCGTGCCCTGACCCCACCAGACGTGTTTATGTCATGTCCGGACCCAGTCAGACGTGTTTATGTCGTGCCCTGACCCCACCAGACGTGTTTATGTCATGTCGTGACCCCCTCCTATCTCTCAAGTCGTGTTTATGTCATGTACTTACCCCCCTACCCCTCACCTGTTATACACTGATTCCCCCTCCCCACGTGTTTATCTGTGTCATGCATGTCCAAACGTACTCTTCCCAGGATACCGTGTGCCGGGCAAAGTGCAGGGAGCAGTGGAGTTCACCTCTGTCCTCATGGGGCCCAAGCAGCGAGAGGTCTTTAACGTGCGTCTGCAACCCCCCGACCAGGTTAGTAGTACCACCACTATCCGTGCGTCTCAAGAAAATGATCAAGAATGGAAGATTATTTGTTTCAAAAGAGTTTGCAAACACAATTCATTGGATAAATTGAATGTTTACGGTGAATCGAGCTATTTTCTTGATGAAAATATCTTCAGCTAGCAAGTTTATTATAAAAAAAAAATAATAATAATAAAAAAAATAATCACTTATCAACTTCACTGGAGCGCAAAGCAAATTTCATGTCAAAATTGTCAACACGACTGCAAGTGACACACGGTTTAGCATTTCTGATAGCGCCTCAGAAAAAATGCAGTTTGAAAAAAGAAGAAGGATAATTTCAATGCTCCAGAGTAGCTTGCGTGGTGCAGTTTTTCGTTATGGCAATTCAGTTTTGCCTTGCTGACTTGTGATCAATGCCTTTCTTCTGTGTGAGTGAATTAATCATTTTCATGATCAAACACTATACATGGGTGTAGTATTTTCTGTACAAATAGGATAATTATCAATAGTGATGAAACAAAAAAAAGTCTTGTTAATTTTGGAGAATACAATAACTTTGGTGGTGCACATTGATTTTACTGGGTTTTTTTTAACCATAGAAATAATATACAGATCACCCCCGAACACGGAGTATGGCTGTCAACATGGCGGGGTAAAAACGGTGAAATGTGTAAAATCCCTCTCGTGTACATACGAGTGCACGTGGGAGTAGCAGCCCACGAACGAAGAAGAAGAAGACACAGATCTTCTGAAAGAAAGTGATCCCCCACATCTGTCAGTTGTACTCTGACTTGGTCAATTCCAGTAAAACTGAAAACAAATATTACAGTTTCCTGATTTGGAGGGGTAAGAAAGGGTGACCTTTTGCATAACTGACTTGTTCCAGCACTTTTTTTTCTTTGTTTACATGTTCACTCACATTAATAAATTAATGTATGATTGACTAAGTGAACAGATGAATAAACAGATTCCCAAATAAACAAGTAGATAGAAAGATAGATAGATAGACAGAAACACCTGTCGTCATGAAAACACACACACACACACACACACACACACACACACACACACACACACACACACACACGAAAGAGACTCAGTACGAACAGAAATCATTTCACATGCCAGTCTCCCCGCCTATGTTGCCTAATTCACGTGCAAACCTTGCCATTCTTGTCACCTTATTCACCCTGTTGTCCAGACCGTGATATCCTTGTCATCAATGTAGCACGTGGAAACCTGCATCACAATTAAGCACACTGTGCCAGGTGCTGGTCAAGTCGTACGCCCTGTCACGGCCAACCCACGAGCCGACCGCTGTGGTCACTTACCAGTGCGTACTGGGCACGTCAGGCACTTTCCATATCTTCCGCGTGTGACGGTGACATGACATTTATCTTCAGTGGCGGCCCCAACACAGTCATACCAGTCATCTGACCACGACACAGTCATCAGTCCACAGCCGCTGATCTAAAAACTGATCAATCACTGGTCCACAGCACATAGTCATCTGCGGTCTGATGCATGGCATTGGGGAATACAGCCAGCCTGGGTCTACAATCCAGTCGGAGACTTACAACATCAAGACTGTCATTGGTAAAGTATATCCGATGCGCTGATAGTGATGGTCAGGCCACCGTGTTGTTGCCAGGGGGAAAGGGGTGTCCATCCTCCTGGACATATATTAATTTAAAGTGATTGACAACAGCAACAACTGAACAAACAACAACAACAACAAAAGATGGGGTGGGGGTGGGGGGACGTATCTGAATTATTAATCAATATCAGACACCAGTCAGATAGTCCAGCTAGGGGGACGTATCTGATTTTAGTATTAATCAATATCAGACATCAGTCAGATAGTCCAGCAACGTGGGTTTTTGTTGTTGTTGGGTTTGTTTTTTTTCGTGAGCCTCGGTAGACACATTGAAGAAACTGTTATTGCAACGTGGCTGTTGACGCTGCCTGAGAGAGGATACACAGGAATAAAACTTGGGACAACACACGAATTGGTGAGACAATGAGAAAGAGAGAGAGAGAGAGAGAGAATTTGTGTGTGGGTGTGTGTGTGAGTTCATGTGTGTGTGTTTGTGTCCTTTTGTGTGTGTGCGTGTGTGCACGAGTGTGCGTGAGTGGTTGTGTGTGTGTGTGTGTGTGTGTGTGTACGTGCGTACGTACGAGTGTGTGTGTGTGTGTGTGTGTGTGTGTGTGTGTGATGACACTGTGTTGGACTTAACAGTTAAGAAGCAATAATGTCTTGATTGCACTGATTTCCCCCACTGCCAGTGACATCGCTGCCTCGTTGCTCATCCTACACACCCCACTGCATACAGCAGTCATACTCAGAGTCGTTTTGGTACGGGGGCAAGACACAGCCATCCTTTGTTAATATTTCACTTTTCTCAGTAAATCAGCAAGGAACCTTGGAGTCATTCCTGACTTAAACCTCAGTTTGCATGCTCAGGTAGTCAGTCTGATACGCACAGTCAGTTTTGAACTTCATCGGATTAACCCTTTCTCCCAAGTTTGACTGGAAAATCTGACTGGCAGAACTGGGCGTCAAGTCTTTCGGACCGGATGAGATGACTGATAAACCGAGGGCCAGTATGCAGAAAAAGAACCCATGGCAACGAGAGTGTACACAAATATATAAGCATGCACTCAAGGCCTGACAAGTGTGTCACGTTGGGTTATGCTGCTATCAGGAATCTGCCTAGCAGAGTGGTGTAGTGTATAATAGAAATATGGATTTGTCCGAACGCAGTGACGCCTCCTGGAGAAACTGAAACTGAAACTATCATCATTATTACTATCATTATTATCATTAGTAGTAGTAGTGGTATTTACTGCATTGTTCAATTGAAAGAATTATTTCTGTACATACACAAAACGAAATCATCACTAGTGACAATACATTATTTGTTAAGAACACACAGGCACACACACACACACACTTGCGAGCGAGCGCGTGCGCGCGCGCGCACACACACACACACACACACACACAGCTCTCTCTCTCTCCCTCAAGTGTCTGAATAGCTGGATGTCTGCACTGTTAAGTCGTCACTGCAGATTTTCTCCATGAAGAGCGACACATATGTGCGAATTAACTCCCTTGTCACACTGAACACACACAGCCAGCCAGCTGAAGTAGGTTAGCCTCACTGTGGATCAGCAATCCATTTATAGTAACACTCACAGCCTGTTCAGGACAAATAAAAGGTTGAAGCAGTTTTGTAACAAACAACTGTAATCGATTATATTAGTTTTCTTATATTCATTTTTAAAACACAACAATATGAAACTGTCTGTTTAACAGTAATTTTTTGACGTATATTAAGTATTATATTTTTTCATCATTTGTACTTATTAAGTTGGTTTTAGGAAATATAACGTACCACAGAAATATGAACATAGCGCGTAAGAGGGATGGGATTTCTGAACGGCTTGCCGGTATCGCTTCTCGGCCTTTTGGCTAAGATCAAAGTGTAGTATCTGTTCTTATCAGCTTAATATCTGATACGCCCCCTACCCGGGGGCTACGATATTAAACTGATTTTTGAACCTCGGCGAAGTGTCAGGGGCTTGCTCCACCTTCGCCACGGGTTGGCCTGGTATTGCAGTACCTCCAGGATCGGCCCACTCCCCTCTAGGGGAGAATAACAAATTAAAAATCAGTTTATTTCTTCTTTGACCTTTTCACCAAAAGTAGCAACATCAGCTAATTTCCTGCACATCATCAGCTACAAACATGACTTTCAGGTTTGACTCCATCATGAAAACATACTGTCCATGACATGCATCTTCCTTCACAAATACATACACACACATTCCTTTCACAAAATGAACAATAACAAGAGTGCCATATATATATATATTATATTATACCATGTATATAATTGTAATTGACTATCAAAGATATACAAAGAACTGCCAGACTCATTTGCAGAGCTTCTAAATTTGACCATGTTTCTCTTCTCCTTCAGTCTCTCCACTGGTTGCCCGTTTTTGATTGAATAGACTATAAGCTATCCACTCTGACCTTTTCTGCAGTCAATGGATCTGGCCCCAAGTATCTTTCTGAACTCCTCCATATCTATACCCCGTCCCGCCAGCTCCGTTCTTCCTCTGATACTCAATGTATATGAATGTGTATTGTGTGCGCGTGCGTTTATGTAAGTTTGTGCCTGCCTATGTGTGCGCATGTGTTACGGTAGCTGTTAGATACACATGTATTGTTAAAATGTATGTACGCAGTGTGTGTGTGTGTGGTCATATTTTGGTGTGTGTATGTAACATAGATGTAATGTTTTATGTTAACAAAGCGTTTTTGTAAAGCACCTAGAGCAGATTTCTGGATATCCATTATTATTATTATTAAAGAAAAAAAACATGGTGCTAGAGACTCAATGGATTTTTTAAAATCATACATGGATTTGATAAAATATGATTTGTGAAATACAAATTTTAATTTGCAACGTGATTTGTAGTTTGTCTACAATCACCAGTATGTGTGACAGGACATTAAAGAAAAGTCCACTCCACTTGATTTCCTGGATGTGTGATACAAGGAAAATAACTAGTGTTTATGAACAAGGAACTATTTTAATGTTGAGTTGCTTCCCTTCCGCATGAAACCTTCACTGTCCGCTTACCCTTGGTGTGAAAAATGTTTATTTTTCCTAGCTTGTAAAAAAAAAAGAGAGAAAAGTATAGTCCCATTAATTGATTAAATAATTGTTTTTGCAAGAAAGGAGTGTGTTCTGATCAGATTAATATTTGAGAGCCTGAGTCCCCCAATTGGCTGATTTGAACTTCAGGTGGCTGACCATCTTCCTCAGTAGGTCAGCCTCACTATGGGTCAGCAAAACTATTTATAGTAACAGAAGTTACTTGTTCAGGACAAGTTGAAGGGGTTTTGTAACAATAGCTGTAATCGATTATATTAGTTTTCTCATATTCATTTTTAAAACACAACAGTATGAAACTGTCTGTTTAACAGTAATTTGTTGACGTATATTAAGTATTACATTTTTTCATCATTTGTACTTATTAAGTTGGTTTTAGGAAATATAACGTACCACAGAAATATGAACATAGCGCGTAAGAGGGATGGGATTTCTGAACCGCTTGCCGGTATCGCTTCTCGGCCTTTTGGCTAAGATCAAAGTGTAGTATCTGTTCTTATTTTTTACGTCATTGGCGGGAAGTGCCGTCTGCTACTTTTGTAGCGGCGGGGAAGTGTCGTCTGCTTTATTGTGTTTTTGTAAAGTGCCGTCTGCTTTATTGTGTAGTGGCGGGAAGTGCCGTCTGCTTTTTTTGTGTGTCGTCTGCTTAATGTTCTCTCATTGAATTCCCTTTTTTCAAGGGTATTTGAAGGAAAAAAAAAAAAAAAAAAGGAAAGTGTTCAGGAAAAGGTTAATGCTACTCTGTAAGCTTTGACGTGAAGGACCGAACCGTCAGGTTCCATTTGTTTGGAAGACGGGCCGCTTTCATTACAAGGTCGGAATTTTTAGATGGTATGAAAGAGAATGGTGTGAAAGATTTCATTGGAATGTGGAAGGCGGAAAGTGCCTTTGAAATTTTTGTCACTTTTCGTACAAAGGAATCTGCGGAAAGAATGAGGAGTGTTGTTGGAGAGTTTCATATAGGAGATGTCAGTGTGTTCGCAAGTAAAGAAGATGACGTGATGAATGATGTTCGTGTACACTGGGCCCCACTCCATGTGGAGGAGGCTTTCTTCAATGAATATTTTGAAAAAAAAGGATTTAGAATTGTTCATACAAAGTTGGAAAAAGATATCAATGACGGACTCTTCAACGGGGTCCGTCTGTACAGACTGATGGGGAAAAAGGGCATTTGGGATGAGCTTCCACATGTTGTGGATTTTAAGGATTCGTTCCAAATACTACTGAAGGTCACAGGCAGGCAACCTTTATGCCTGAAATGTAAGCGTCTGGGGCATCAAAGAGCCCAGTGTGACCAAAATAGAGGGGCACAATTTGTTTACAAACAGTTTGAAAGACGACCAGAGGGGGGGGAGGGAAAGGGGAGAGAAATTAAATCACATAATGAAACACCAAAACCCAGACCCAGACGCTGGGAACAGGCAAATGTAGGATTGACTGTGTTGACCACAGCTTGCACTGCCAAGGAAGCTGGAAAAGAGGAGGAGGGAAAGGAAAATAAACCAGAAGATATTGACATATCCAGTGATAACGAATCACTGAAAACTGTGGAAGAGATGGAGGAGGGTCAGGGGGAGGAGGAGGAGGAGCGTGAACCCTCCAAAAAGAAACAAAAAGCGGAATGTGACATTCCAATAGGGGGAAAGGAAGGGGGGTCAAATCCACAAAATGTTGATACCAGTGCTATTAACATGTTGAATGTGGCAGAAATTGTTACCGTTGAAACAACAAGCCCTAAATCGCCCAAAAGAAAGGGCAGGAAAGGGAAAGAAAGAAACGTATAACAAACATACAACACTGCCATCACACACACACACACACACACACACACACACAAAGACGGACTTCCTACCAGTTATTTTAATGGTTGACTTTTGTCATTTGCGGGACGCTGAAGGTGTTTTCTTCGCTGCTGATCTTTGAGAAGAGACACGAAGATGTCCCTGGGCGTTAGCAACGGAACTGTTTGTTCAGTTATGTTTTGGAGGTGTGATACAATTCATTGAAATGTTTTGGGCAGCAGGAGGTGTACAGAGATATTTGGTCGTCTGCCAAAATGGACTCAACCCCCCCCCCCCCCCCCCCAAAAAAAAACCTCCCGGAAAAAAAAAAGAGCATGTACGTCACAAACTTAACGTCACAGCTGTGTAGCGCAATGTTTTAGATTTAAGGTCTAACCACTTGGTGCAATGTTTTTATTAAATTGAATTTGTTCCTTTATTTTTCTTTACTATTTACATTTCTGTTTGAATAAATATGTGTTTCTCATGATGCATGATGAATATTTACTCTTTAAACTGTAATGGTCTAAAAGACCCACAAAGAGTGCTTTTCCTAAAGGAGAGACTCAAAAAACATAAAATCGATATTTGCTTCCTACAAGAAACACACGTTGACAATATCCAAACAGCAACAAACATCTCAGAAATATTACAAGGTAAAATATATTGGTCCTTTACAGAAAACAGGGGAAAAGGGGTCGGCATATACATAAACACTTCTTTAGATTGTACTGTTACCAATTACCACTTTGATTCATTCGGTCGTTATGTGTATGTGGATCTAGAGATTAATAACTATAGTTTTCGTTTGATAAACATATACGCACCTACAGTCCCGAAAGAAAGAAAAGATTTCTTCAATGATCTTTATTCTGCTATGTTATGCGCGCGCCCCATTGTTTTAGGAGGCGATTTTAACTGTGTAGAAAATTTAGAACTTGATAAGAAGGGAGGTAATCCACATAAAGGGACGGGAGGATGGCAAGAGTTAGGAACCTTGATTCGGGACTTCGAACTGATTGATTGTTTTAGAAATCGTTACCCAGACTCGAAAGAATACACATGGAGAGGACGGGACGTTAGCTGTAGACTTGACCGTTTTTATATTTCTTCTTGCTTGATACCAGCCATGTCTGACATAAGACATATTCTGTATGCAAACTCAGATCATCTCTTTGTAGCTCTTACATTATCCTCTTTCTCACATACCAAAATAGGTAAGCCTTATTGGAAGTTTAACAACTCTCTTATACTTGATGAATGTTATGTGGACTACATGACTTTCTTTTTGTCTTGCCAGTTACAAGAAATACCAGAGGATAGAGAACTTTTAGAATGGTGGGACAGCCTGAAAACGAAAATAAAAGAAGAAACCATTCAGTTCACAATAAATAAAATTAGAAGAGAAAATTTTGAACAAACATCTTTAAGAAAAGAATATTTTTCACTAGATAAAAAAGGATGCTGGGAAGAAGCAAAATCGATAAAAGAAAAAATACTGAAATTACAAACTGATAAGTTAAAAGGTTCCCAAATTCGTTCCAAAGCACTTCTACTAGATAAAGGAGAAAAACCAACCAGATTCTTTTTGCGAAAAGAACTGATTCAAGGGAAAAGAAAAATTATAAAAGAAATAATTAATACACAAGGTGAAAAGTGTCTTTCCACTGAGACAATAATGGCATCATTTGTTGAATTTTACTCACATTTGTTCAACAAAGAAACAGTGGATTTTTCCGTAACCGAAGATCTTGTACGTGACTTACCACAGCTGTCTGAAGAAGACTCAATAATCATAGGAAGCGAAATTCGCCTAGATGAAATAAAAACAGCCTTAAAAGAAATGGGTACAGATAAATCGCCTGGATGTGACGGACTTACTAAAGAATTTTATGTTACCTTTTTTGATTTGTTATCACCTGTGATTGTTAAAATGTTCCGCATAATACATATGTCAGAGAGCCTTTCTCATTCCCAGAAAATGTCTTTTATTTCATTGATATGCAAAGATGAAGAAAACTCGACAGATATGAAAAGTTATAGACCAATCTCTCTGCTAAATACGGATTACAAAATTCTAACCAAAATTTTAAGTAGCAGATTGAAGACTGTGTTGGATCAGTTAATTCACCCAGATCAAACTTGTGCTGTCCCAGGACGCTCTATAATTGACAATTGTCATTTGGTCCGTGATATTATAAACTTTTGTAACAGTAAGAACTTGCCAGGAGTTCTCCTTAGCTTAGACCAAGAAAAAGCGTTTGACAGGGTTTCCCATGATTATCTTTTTAAAGTATTAAGAGCTTTCGGAATGGGAGAAGGCTTTCTAAAATGGATCAAAGCCATATACTTTGATATCTCAAGCTGTGTGATTGTTAACCACTTCATTTCCACTCCCTTTGCGGTGACCAGATCTGTGCGGCAAGGTTGCAGTTTATCCCCATTATTGTACGTTCTTTGTCTTGAGCCCATTTTGAACAAAATTCGAAACGATAAAGAAGTTAAAGGTTTTAGACTCCCAGGTCGAAAGAGTGAACAAAAAATAACAGCTTTTGCTGATGACGGGAATATGTTTTTATCCACCGACCACTCGATCCAAAGGGTCTTTTTCTGGTTTGAGTATTTTCAGAGGGGATCGGGGGCAAAATTAAATCAAGGAAAAAGCAAAGGGCTTTTCTTGGGCAAATGGAGAAACAGATCTGATCACCCCTTCGGCATAAGCTGGGTGCAAAAAATAAAAATTTTTGGTGTGTGGTACGGAAACGTAAGTGTGGATGAAGTGTGGATGCCAGTTTTGAACAAGATCAAAAAGACCCTGAGTTTATACAGTGGAAGAATTATGTCTCTGTATGGAAGAGCAGTTATTGTGAATGTTATGCTTCTGTCAAAATTGTGGTACTTGGCCTCTGTTGTACACGTACCAGAACGTATCATTGAGCTGATAGAAAAAGAAGTGTTTTCCTTTTTCTGGAATAGTAAAAACGAGTTTATTAACAGAAGTACAATGTACCTCCCCAGAGAAAAAGGTGGCATTGGAGCCGTAAATATTCGCCAGAAAATTATGAGTTTACAACTAACTCAGATCAGTAAAGTCGTTTACGATAACCACTCTCTTGCGTGGGTGGCTTATGGTCATATTTGGTTAGGATTAAAGCTGATTAAATTCAAAGATTACCATTTCTCCAATTGTATCCCACATTGCATTGAAGATGTTCCTCCATATTACAAGTCTTTATTGGATACTCTGAATAAAATTTTCAAAACGAGTTCAACTTTTTCTCTGGTAAAAGGTGGAAAGTGCAAAATATATTATAAAACTCTATCAGAACAAAATAAAGAAATACCCAAAGTAATTGGTAATTTCCCACAGATAAATTTTTCACAAGTTTTTAAAGATGTAAGCAACAAATACCTTGACCCAGTTACCATCAACACCACGTTTAAACTCGCGCACGACGTTTTACCTGTAGCTTATCGTCTATATGTTTATAATATGCCTGTGAGCAAATGGTGCAGTTTTTGCAAAACAGAAATCGAAACAACACAGCATTTGTTTTATTACTGCACCTATGTCCAAATGACAAAGAAGTTTTTAACCTTGTGGTTCAGAGAGATCGGTTGTTTAGGAATTACATTAGAAACTATCCGTTTTTCTGTCTTTAATAAGACTGTTCGCTGCCCAGCACGGAAAAACGCTCTTTTAATCATTTTGTCTGAATATCGGTACTCGGTGTGGTTCAACAGAAACAAATCCCGTTTTGATAAGAAAAGAGTTAGGCCTGTAGACATTGCAGAACATTTTCTGAAAAGACTGAAACTTCGTGTGTGGGTTGACTTTAAAAGATTACCATTCGAAACATTTACAAATCTGTGGGCTTTTAATAACTTTTGCCACACAAGCAGTGATGGTCTCATTTTCGATTTTGGCCTTGACATGTGAATAAAGTAACTTCCTTTCCTTTTTACTATTCCAGTACATGAAGTTTTGTGCCCCCATAATATCGAATATGAATAACCAGTCATATCTCTCTCTCTCTCCCTCTGTCTCTCTCTCTCTCTCTCTCTCTCTCTCTGTCGGCCTGTCTGTCTCTATTTACTGTGTCTATTCCTCCTACAGATGTGAGTATGACCATCGATATTCATATATGTATAATTTCCACGGTTTTGACTGCATGTGCTTTTGATGAGAGTGATGCGCGAGATGTTTAATAACTTTCAACTTTCGCCCATATTTCGTAACAAGAGAATTAACCCAAGCAAAAGAATTTGTAAAAAATTATGGAGTTCCTTCCCTTGTATGACTGATGACAGCCTGAACCGTGAAAGATTGACTTAAAAATGCCAAAGTGTGGGTGTTCATATGGTGAAGGTATGTGGGTGTATGCATTCGTGTGCAAGCATTAGCTACAGAATGAAAGGGAAAAAAAAAATTGTACGGGTTTAGCAAGTGGTGAAACTATCTACTGACTCTTTTACATTGTTGATGAACTTGGAATGATGAGTTTGTGTGTGTGTGTGTGTGTGTGTGTGTGTGTGTGTGTGTGTGTGTGTGTATGTATGCATACGCAAGCACACGTGTGTAGGTGTATTCATTTTGCATATATTGTGCGGACTTACAGTTTATGCTTGAAAACGTTTTGAGATTATCCGCTTCACATTCAATATTCTGGTATATTTAACGTTTGATTTTGAAGTTAAGGTATTTCCAGTTGAGTTCCGAAATAACTTTTGTTAGTAAAGATTGATATATGCTGTGCGTGTGGGTGTGAGTGTGAATGCGTGCGTGCGTGCGTGCGTGGTGTGTGTGTGTGTGTGTGTGTGTGTGTGTAACGAGTGTTTTGAATATTGAAGAACACTTTATTGCTGAAATGGATACTTCCATGCGAGCAAAGAATGATTTGTTACAGATTGTTGCGTGTATATGTGATAATAGCTTGTTAAGAGTATGTGAGTATGCCTTACTGGTTTTTGAAAAGGTTTCATTCACAGTGATCGTTAACCTTTTAGTTAGAGTTGCAATACTTTGTTATAATGTTAAAACTTGAAGTTAAGATTATTACCAACTGAGTACGAAAATGTTTGTTTGACGAAGATTGCTTTATGGAGGTTTCTTGGGGTGTGCGTGCGTGTGTGTGTGGGAGTGTGTGTGAGCGCGCGCGCGCGCTCGCACACACTCGCGCGCATTCGCGCTCGCCTGTACGATTTTCAAGTTTATACGTTACGTACAATGAATGGATTGACTAGTTAAATGATGATTACGTGGTTGCAATACTTTATTACAATGTTTACTATTGTTAAAACTTGAAGTTAAGATTATTTATAACTGAGTATGGAAGTGTCTGTTTGACGAAGATTGCCTTATGGAGATTTCTTGGTATCTGCATGCGTGTGTGTGAGTGTGTGTGTAAGTGTGGATGGGTGAGTATGTGTGTGCGCGTGCGTATACGTCTTTCAAGTTTATATGTTATATGCAATGAATGGATTGGTTAAATGATGAGTACGTGATTGTGAAGTATATGTAATATGTGAAACCTGAATAAAGATGACTTTTACAAAAAAAAAAAAAAAAGTATCTGTTCTTATCAGCTTAATATCTGATACGCCCCCTACCCGGGGGCTACGATATTAAACTGATTTTTGAACCTCGGCGAAGTGTCAGGGGCTTGCTCCACCTTCGCCACGGGTTGGCCTGGTATTGCAGTACCTCCAGGATCGGCCCACTCCCCTCTAGGGGAGAATAACAAAATAAAAAATCAGTTTTCTTTCTTCTTTGGCCTTTTCACAAAAAGTAGCAACAACAGCAAATTTCCTGCAGGTGATCAGCCACAAACATGACTTTCAGGTTTGACTCAATCATGAAAACATACTGTCCATGACATGCATCTTCCTTCACAAATACATACACACACATTCCTTACACAAAATGAACAATAACAAAGAGTACCAAACTACAGCAGTGCAGTTCTCTTAAAATTCACAACCACATGCACACATTCCTCAGTTGCATAAGTCTAGGGCATATTTTCCAGATTCGGTGGAAATACTGTCCATGACATGAATCTTCCTTCTCAAACACATTCAAAACCCCAGATATTATTCACAGACAAGAACAGCAGCAGCAGCCACCGCAGCACCAGGAGAAGGACGGGAACCCCAGATATGCCACCCAGGGATGGGGAAAAAACAGTTTTGATTATCTTGAGGCCATCGTCTGAGGTGGAGAAGAAGAGAGGGCAAGAGTCTTCAGGACTCATCAATGGACGACAACAAAGCATCTTCATCTGGAGACAGCCATGGCAGCAGAAACAGATATGGTGGCAGCAGGGGAGGTGGCAGCAGAGGTGACCATTCCCACCAGATCAGCGGTGGAAGTGCCAAAGTAGCACGTAGTTTTTGACTTGGACTCATAACTCAGAAAGTTTTGCATATTTCATTATTATGTAAAGATGAGTTATTTTATTTTATTTTATTTTATTTTTCGTATGCTTGCAGTTGACCTCAAGTTTTTGCGCCTTGTAAATATTGTCATTATTAGTAATAGTTCTCTTTTTATGTATTTATCAATTAATTAATTATTTATTTATTTACTTATTTCTTTTTATTTTATTTATTTATCTATTTTATTTTATTTATTTTATTTTATTTATTTATTTTTATTTTTTTTCTCAAGGCCTGACTAAGTGTGTTGGGTTACGCTGCTGGTCAGGCATCTGCTTAGCAAATGTGGTGTAGCGTATATGGATTTGTCCGAATGCAGTGACACCTCCTTGAGCTTCTGATACTGATACTGAGACAGATTCTAAAAATGTGTAAAAAAGAAAAAAGAAAAGAAAAGATACAGACCTATTTCCTTGTTAAATGTAGATTATAAGTTATCAACAAAAACACTGTGTAACAGATTCAATGTATCCAACCACCAGTAAGGCAGAACAACAAGATAGAAGTCTTTGCAGATGATTGTGATTTTTTTCCCTGTCAAACGAGGTTTCAGCAGAAAGGGTAATCAATTGGTTAGAATAATTTTGAAGGAGCTCGGGAGCCAAATTGAATAAAGGAAAAAATTACAGATAAGAATGTTTGAATGCTGGTTTCAGACAAAATTCGAAAAACCTTTAACTCGTGTAAAGTCATAAAGGAACCCATCCAATTGGATCATCATCAAACATAATTTTACAGATTTGTGACGAGTGAATACTAGCTATTTTCACACGTACACTAAGTTAACAGCACCAACACCCCTTTTTTTTCATATACATGGTGTCTCTACATAAATATTCATTTTTTACTGCCCCAAAAGAAAGAAAAGACTTCATTTTTCATTTTTTAATAATATTTTCCCGCAAAAATATAACTTAAATATTATAACTTGGACAAAACCATGTTGTTCGTAATTATAACCCTTCCATACACCGACAATGTTCGACCTTTAAACACATCTAAGACTTTTTCGAATTTTGCCTAAAACCGGCATCCAAACGTCCTCATCTGTAACTTTTCCAAACCCTACCCAAGATTTTAATCTTGTCAACCCATGATATGCCAACAGACATATATATATATTTACTCAAGCAGTCAGGTCCGTCTGCCTGACTGGTCGTCTGGACTGGACGGGGTGAGGGGTTGAAAGTTGTGGTGTTGTGTGGGGGGTGTGGGGGCAGGGTTTGGAGAAGAGAAGAAAAAGAGAAGAAAGGAAAAGAGAACCGAACCAAAACGAAGCGGATTCCTCCTACACCCCTCGCCCGATCCCCCCTTCCCCCAGGTTATTGAGATAAGCACAATAACTAGATTTTCTTATCATTTTTTTTTCACCCAGGCCTGGCAAACAGAATCTGGAAAGCATAGGATAAAAAAGAAGATAAAATGGAAATATATAAATATATGGCGAAAAGGCAGACAGAGAAGAGAGAGAGGGGCACCTTTTAAACCAATCAGACTCACACACACACACACACCCGACATTGCTTGTACCCATGCACTTGTCCATCGATGATGTAATAAAACTGAATCAACCCATTTATCAGCTGAACAGCTGTAGTAGCCAACTATGATGAATTTAAATTCAGTCAATCTAGCGTTTAAGAAACATGCCTCTGAAAATCATGCTGATGGAAGATGGCTGCAAGAAATTATCATGAACATGTGAAATCATAAGAAAGCTACTTGTTTCATTGGTTCATTTATCTCCTTTACAATAATACGATTGCAATATGGAAATACGAATAATTAATATGATTGTAATACGGAAAGAGAGTGTGAGAAGAGGAGATTTTTGTATTTGATTTGCTTTTTCTCCCCCCCAGAGGAGAGTAGGCTGATTTGTGTGTGTGTGTGTGTGTGTGTGTGTGTGTGTGTGTGTGTGTGTGTGTGCAAAAGTCGTCATAAATCAGAATTTACATGATATTGCATACATCTCGCAACAACATAGGGTAATTCGGGGCAAGAAGCCCAGTCAGGGTCAAACGCCTGCCCCCAAAATATCGGAGATATTGGTACACAGCAACACAATGACACTTTTACTGTTTCCGCTTGACAGCCGGGAAAACACATTCCAACACGGAGGCCACTCAGAAGTCGGCTATGTTTTCCACATGCGTTTGATCGTTTTCACCTTGATTTTTGTAAATGGGATGCTGATGAAATTTCGATGCCATGCAGTGTCTGTTCTTCATTCAAAGCAAAATTCGGTAATATCGTTTTGTAAAAGGAATGTGTCAGCTAATGAATCGTATTGTTGAAACAGATTTATCTCCTTCGCTTTTTCCAGGAAATTCTAAGTGTTTTCAAACCCGGGCAAAACGCCTATAAGGTGTTGGGGCAAGACGCATACTAGTGGGCCTTTTGCCCCTTCACTGGATGTTTTGCCCCATGTGATTTGGAAAAGATAGTGAAGTTTTTCTTTGTGCTTCTGACTTCAAGTGTTTTCCTTGATAGTTTAAAGCAGCACTGCTGTACTTGTGCATTC
>NC_134896.1:37287538-37345038 GCF_041734735.1 Babylonia areolata | reverse complement strand
GACGCAGTGAATATGAATTTGCTGCCCCAATGGCCGTACAATGCTTGCTGCCCCAATGGCCGTATAATGCTATTGAGTTAAACCCCTTGACTGTTGGTGAAATAAGATCAGTGTGCCATCAGTCAATCTGAACTGAAGTGTGGTTTGTACGTTTTGTGTAATATTAACTTAAGCTGTGTGATTGGTTTTGTTGAACGTACAAAAATAAAGCCAATCCCGAGAGAAATAATACAGAACGGTGGCCGAGATCCTGAACTGTAAACTTCACTGTGTCAGTTGACAGTTTCAGTTTCAAGGAGGTGTCAAAGCGTTCGGGCTGATCTACATACGCCCCACCACATCTGCAGAAACGAGAAGAAGACGGAAGAAGAAGAAGAAGAAGAAGACAGAAGAACATATGCCTGATCTTCGCATGAACACAAAGCGCTGGTAAGGCCTCGAGAGCCTACTGCGCCTATGGTTTAAATAGAACATTAACCTATATAATGGGGAGAAAGAGCTAGGGTTTGAAAAAAAAAGAAGAAAAAGAAATGAATAAACGTGCGCACTGGGCCCACACAAACACGTACACTCACGGCTGACACCTGCACGCACACACACACACACACACACACACACACACACACGTCATGCACAATTAAAGGCTTACTAGTAGCGATGACTGAAAAAAAAAAAATTCAAATGAAATTCAAAACTCTGACTCAGTGATGGAGGAGCGGGGGAGGTGGCAGAGGAAAGAGAGAGTGGTCATGAGAGGTCATGGAATTTGTAACATTTTCTTTCATGTAAACGACCCTGCGCAGCTCTTAGAGAGAAAAGTAACTACACAAATGTACAGTATTCTTCAGTCTTCTTCCTCACCTTCCTCTTCCTCTTCTACTACTCATTATTATCATTGTTATCATTTTATCATCATCAAACCATGAGCAAGTGGATACCCTTCCATACTTACACGATTGAAGTTCTGTTTCCTTTGACAGAGAGTGTAAACTTTTAAGCAAGCAGCGAACATTATGTTTCTAAAATTACCTATGTTTGCACGAATGCAAAAAAAAAAAAAAAAAAAAAAAAAAAAAAAAAAAAATCATTATGAGGGCATCACTGTATATTATTTCGTTGTACAAAATAATACTGGAATGACCGCAGGAAAATATGCTACTTGCATGTGGAGTGTAACGGTTGTAGAAGAAAAATGGATGCATTTTCCCGTCACAAAAGATAGTTTTTAGATATGTCGTTTCTGGACCAATATTTTGATTAATTTGCAACAGAAGCAGCTAGCTTAGACGGTGATTTGTCGAAGTGAATTCTGACGTCACTTGTAGGCCAGTCTTTCAAAATGGCAGACACAGAACTCCAGATCGACAGTATAATCAACAGGCTCGTAGAAGGTATGGTTCTGTGAGCATGTTTTGTATCTTTTAAAGTCAGGTTAACGTTCAGTGTTCAAGTGTTGTGATGTGCGCGGACGTGTAGTTTGATCTGTTGAGGGGGCAAGAGGCCTTCGAGAGTTTGAAGATCGCACAAGGTGCCAGACAAGAGTTACTTTCCTTTTCGAACTGGTTTTGGGTTGCAGTGAAAGATTAAAAAAAAAGAAGAAAACAATAACTTTCGGCCTCCGCAAATGATTAAATAAGCAGTTCCTTGGGAAATATATTCAACTGATCATCTGCTTACCATGACCTTGCAGCAGAAAGGATCGCATTTGCAGTGGAGAGTCTGAATCAAATGCATCCGTTTTCTGCTGTTCCTCGATTATTTATTTTTATTTTTAGAAAATTACCCCCATTCTGTCTTAATTAAGTGCACACTTAAAATACCGGACTTTGCAAACTGTATCCCAATTACTCTAGACTCTTTTCAAAAAGTTAGAAATTCAGTTGTTATAGACTTGTCATACTCATAGTCTAGTGTTTTATAATTGATAAACAGTTAACATTATAGCTGTTGGGTTCACAGTTTTTAGATAGTTTTATTCCAGAAATTATGGTTTAATTACACATACTTAACCGTGACCCAACTAGTGCAGACTCCGTCAGGGGTCTGACATTCCTGCCGTTTTCTTTTGATGCATTTCCAGACAAAACAACATGTGCACAGTCTGCCCTTTTATTTGTTTGCCATGATACATCGTGTAATGTGCTGAACTGGTGCAGTTGTGTATCATGGCAATATTAAATTTGGCAATGTTTATGTTATCACAAAAATTAATATCCCTCTCTTGGCAAAAATTTGGCAATATTATCACAAATAGAAATCTCTCTCTCTCTCTCTCTCTCTCTCTCTCTCTCTCTCTCTTTCAGTCTTTGTGTCACTTGCTCTTATCTCTCTCTCACTCAGTCCACCCCCCCACCCTGACCCCCTCCAAACCCATTATTCCACCTCACCGTCTCTCCAATCAGGAGGCCCTGGATGAACACTATCTACTTGCAGTGGGTGATTTGCACTTGCATGAGTTCCTGCTTACATGTTTCCCCTAGAGCTAATGGTTCTCTGGGCAGGAATGGTTATACTATTACTTTTAAAATTTCTTTTGTTTTAGATAATTCTGAAAATGCGTAAGTTCACAGTCTTGTTCAGTGTTTGCCATATACCGGGTAATCTAATGTCTTTGACAGCAGTAGACTGGATCTCGAGAGGACCAAACTTGAATTTGTCACATATGCACACAGAGACAGACAGACACACAGACCCACACACACACACACACACACACAGACACACACACACACACACACACACACACACACACACACTCATACCCACTCTTACACTCACCACAAACCACACACACACACACACACACACACACACACACACACACACACACACACACACACACACACACACTACTGATAGGTAACATGAACATTTATGTCATATACACTGTACAGTAAACAAAGTGCACTCACACTGACAGTGCACACACATTCACACTACACACACACACACCACACGCACACACACGTGCACACACACACACACACACACACACACACACGGCATATATATAGTATGCAGACACACACCTACATACATACACTGTTTTGCAGGAATTGTATGAAAACAGCATTATCAACATCAGTAGAAGTTGAGCAAACTGCAGTGAACACTATACTTCACAGAGACAGTAAACCACCACCACCAATTTTGAACAGTGAACAACAGGTTGTGGTGAATGGTGAGGCATCAGAGTGGAAGCTGGTCATGTCTGGAATCCTGCAGGGATTGGTGCTTGGGCCCCTGATGTTTGTTATCGCCATCATTAACCTGCCTGGATTGGTCAACTCAGAAGTTTACGTGTTGGCAGATGATAAGAAAGTGATCAACACGATCAAAACAAATGATGACTATGAGACTCTACAAGAAGACCTTAACAACATGTCCATATGGAGTGATACATGGCTTTTATGTTTCCATCCCAGTAAGTGGAAACGTATGTCGATAGGGAAGAAAAATTACACCAACACATTATAAACTAGGAAATACAGTTCTCAGATAAGTGCATTCAGAAAAGGAATATGCAGGAGAAAAAGTGAAAAAAGCCAATCAAATGTTTGCTGTCATCAGAAGGACATACCACCACTTAAATGGTATAAATCGCTAGTGAGATCACACCTTGACTATGCAAGTAAGGAAGTTCCATCTGGTACCCAATGAGTGCAGAATTAGTAGAGCAGATCAAAGGAGTTCAGAGTCGTGCTACCAAGCAAATTCCAGGGTTTAAAGATCTATCTTTTGCCCAACAACAAAAGAGGTTGAAGTTACCAAGGCTTAGCTACCGTAGGTTAAGAGGGGACATGATTGAAATATATATATAAGATCATTATAGGAATTTATGACAAGGATGTGTGTGGCTTCATCAAACTTTGGAAGGAAGTAACACCACATACAGGAACCAGGGGACATTCCATGAAAATATACCCAATGCAAGCGAAAACATCCCTCAGGAGGAACTCATTTGCATTGAGAAATGTCAGCATTTGGAACAGCCTTCCAACACATGTTGTTAGTGTCAAAACTGTAAACACTTTCAAGAACAGGCTTGACAAATTCTGGTCAGATCAAGAAATTATATTTCAAGATTTTAAGGCAAAAGTACAAGATAACTGGGAGTGGCGCACATAAGCAGCCAGAACCTGTAGTAGAGTCCGAAGAAGAGGAACCTTTGGGACTTGTATTGGAAAACAACTCTCAGAAACTCTAAGTAAGTGGAAAAGACTGATTATTATAATGATCATGATAACACACTGATAACATTTTACAAAAAACCAGCATCTCAAAAATATGATTCTGCTCATGCTGGTGAAGCACACACATCATTTCAGAAGTGTGGTATGGAAGTTTTTTTGCATCAAATCTGTGCTGACACATTTGAAGTTGTTGTACACATTATTGAGTCTTGTGACAGAATCAGTGTTCTCCACCAGAACCTTATATTACATGATGATTCTTTGCAACTGTTGTATATGATTTAACCATAAGTAATTTTATTTTTGTGAAAATAATGAACACATGATCTTGAAGTAGACAATTTTAAAAACATTTTGCAGCTTCTGGTTTCAAAATGTCTGTTTCCGTCTCGTGTGTTCTAAGTGATTAAAATTTTCTTGTTGATATTTTAAGACAAACTCTTAAAAGTTTTTCATTGGCTTGAACATTACATCATATTATGACTCTTTTTTTCAGGTAAAGCTTAAGCTTCTGACTAAAAACTTTTACTTCAGACTGCAGGAAAGAAAGTCAATCATTGAATCAATTTATTGATTTTTTCCTTATACTTCATTGACTTTGAACAGTTTATTCCAGTGCTTCTTCTGCAGGCAGTAGAGACATGTGATTAACTCTTTAGTATTTCGAGGGCATTATATGGCAGTAGGCAATATTACCAGTAAGTTAGTTTCCAGGTCTGTGGAAAGACAGTCTGTCCAAAGTAAAATGAGAGTTGTGGTCATGACAGACTGCGCTGTGATACAGCTCAGCTTGTTTTAGTTTAATTTCTCTGTGTTTGAGAGCAAGTTTGTATCTTAATTTATTTTATATTTGTTTTCATTTTTGATATTTTTTTTCAAAGCAAGTTTGTATCTTAATTTATTTTATATTTGTTTTCATTTTTGTTTTTATTACGTTTCAGTAGTTAATGTGTTAAGACAAGTAAGATCCGCAGGATAAGCGCTATATAAATAGAGATAATTGTTATTATCATTATTATTTTATTGCTTATTATTATTATTATTTATTATTATTATTATTATTGTTATATTTATATTATTAAGATTTACATGTTAACAAAAAAAAATGAGTTATTTTTTTAGGGGGACTGTTCTGTATTTTTGCTGTGCAGCCCGAGGATGCCGACCAGGCAAAACTGTACAGATGACTGAATCGGAGGTGCGGGCCCTGTGTCTGAAGTCTCGGGAGATCTTCCTCAGTCAGTCCATTCTCCTGGAGCTGGAGGCACCGCTGAAGATCTGTGGTTCGTATCCACTGACAGTGTGTTGATGACTGGTTTGCATCCACTGACAGTGTGTTGGTGACTGGTTTGCATCCGCTGACAGTGTGTTGGTGACTGTGTTTAGTATCCGCTGACAGTGTGTTGGTGACTGTGGTTAGTATCTGCTGACAGTGTGTTGGTGACTGTGGTTAGTATCCGCTGACAGTGTGTTGGTGACTGTGGTTAGTATCCGCTGACAGTGTGTTGGTGACTGTGGTTCGTATCCGCTGACATTGTGTTGGTGACTGTGGTTTGTATTCACTGACAGTGTGTTGGTGACTGTGGTTAGTATCCGCTGACAGTGTGTTGGTGACTGTGGTTAGTATCCGCTGACAGTGTGTTGGTGACTGGTTCTTATCTGCTGACAGTGTACTGACAGTGTGTTGGTGACTGGTTCTTATCTGCTGACAGTGTACTGACAGTGTGTTGGTGACTGGTTCGTATCTGCTGACAGTGTGTTGGTGACTGGTTCGTATCCACTGACAGTGTCTTGGTGACTGGTTAGTATCCGCTGACAGTGTGTTGGTGACTGGTTCTTATCTGCTGACAGTGTACTGACAGTGTGTTGGTGACTGGTTCGTATCCACTGACAGTGTGTTGGTGACTGGTTCGTATCTGCTGACAGTGTATTGGTGACTGTGGTTCATATCTGCTGACAGTGTGTCTGTGACTGTGGTTCGTATCAGCTGACAGTGTGTTTGTGACTGTGGTTCGTATCTGCTGACAGTGTATTGGTGACTGTGGTTCATATCTGCTGACAGTGTGTTGGTGACTGGTTCGTATCCACTGACAGTGTGTTGGTGACTGGTTCGTATCCGCTGACAGTGTGTTGGTGACTGTGGTTTGTATCTGCTGACAGTGTGTTGGTGACTGGTTCGTATCCGCTGACAGTGTGTTGGTGACTGGTTCGTATCCACTGACAGTGTGTTGGTGACTGTGGTTCGTATCTGCTGACAGTGTGTTGGTGACTGTGGTTAGTATCCGCTGACAGTGTGTTGGTGACTGTGTTTAGTATCCGCTGACAGTGTGTTGGTGACTGTGGTTAGTATCCGCTGACAGTGTGTTGGTGACTGTGGTTAGTATCTGCTGACAGTGTGTTCGTGACTGGTTCATATCCACTGACAGTGTGTTGGTGACTGGTTTGTATCCACTGACAGTGTGTTGGTGACTGGTTCGTGTCCGCTGACAGTGTGTTGGTGACTGTGGTTCGTATCCGCTGACAGTGTGTTGGTGACTGGTTCGTATCCACTGACAGTGTGTTGGTGACTGGTTCGTGTCCGCTGACAGTGTGTTGGTGACTGTGGTTCGTATCTGCTGACAGTGTGTTGGTGACTGTGGTTTGTATCAGCTGACAGTGTTTTGGTGACTGTGGTTAGTATCCGCTGACAGTGTGTTGGTGACTATGGTTCGTATCCCCTGACAGTGTGTTGGTGACTGTGGTTTGTATCAGCTGACAGTGTGTTGGTGACTGTGGTTAGTATCCGCTGACAGTGTGTTGGTGACTGTGGTTCGTATCCGCTGACAGTGTGTTGGTGACTGTCTCTGTGGTTCACATCCGCTGACAGGGTTGGTGACTGTCTCTGTGGTTTGTTTTCGCTGACAGTGTGTTGGTGACTGTGTGGTTCATAGTCACTAAGTCAGTGCCATGTATAACTTGACTGAATATTGTTTTTAGATGATTATAATTTGTGCCATGTTTAACCTTACTAAGTATTATTGTAGATCTATGGTTCTTATCCACTTGCAACTTGATCGTGACAGTTTTTTGTGGTCCATGGTCAGTGCCATGTATAACTTCAATAAGTATTGTAGATCTGTGGTCATAGACGAAAATAGTTCATTTATAATTGATTTGATGAACCTCTGTTTGTTGAAAAGCGAAGAATGCATTAATTTCAGATATTTTGGGGGGGTGTGGTGGGGGTGGGGGGTTAATATGATAATACCTGTATGTATACACACAAACTTTACATGACCCCATCTTCCCTCTCCCAGTCCCCCCCACTCCCCCGCCCCTCCCCCCAACCCCCTCCAAAAGGACTGCAATATAGAATTACTGAAGCAAATACATTATTCATCTCAGCAACAATTTTTACTACTGAACTGCAGCACAAAGGATTTAGAAAAGAAAAGAAAGGTCGCACACACAATAGAAATCAATATTTTCATTCATCATGTCAGCAAAGTTTAATTCTTGGGAAAACAACAACAACAACAAAAACCTACAGCAGAAGAAAACGCACAAGAAATAGCCAACAGTGATAACTCTCCATTTACAAGGTACACAACTTCAAGTCGATGTTGCTTATGCCAGCAATTCAGCCAGCACACAGGTAAATAAAAGGTGCACTGAAACATATCCAGACACTCATTCAGTCATTGTTAACAAAAGATTTCATTTCAACACACAAACCCAGGCAGACTTTGGTTTTGACCTGACTCCCCCCTTGTGCACCACACTGAACCAAGTGTCCTGAACATGAGCATATTGCACAAGTGACATACACAGATAGTACATAAACTTGATGCGGAACTGAACCAGGTGTCAAGAACATGTGTGTAATACTAATACAAAAGTGACATGCACGGTTAGTACACAGACTTGATGCGGAAGTGAACCAAGTGTCATGAACGTGTGTACTACACAAATGACATGCGCGGACAGTACATGGATTTGATTCCAAACTGAACCAAGTGTCCAGAATGTGTGTGTACTACATGCATAGACAGTACACGGACTTGATGTGGAACTGAGCCAAGTGTCCTGAACATGTGTGTACTGCTCAAACAACATACGCAGACAATACACAGACTTGATGCGAAACTGAGCCATGCGTTAGGAGCATGAGTGTACTACACAAGTGACATGCTCGGACAGCACATAGACATGTCGCAGAACAAAACCAAGTGTCCTGAATGTGTGTTTCACTACATAAGTGACATACACAGACAGTACATTGATTTGATGCCAAACTGAACCAATTGTCCTGAATATGTGTGTACTACATGGGTGATCTACACGGTACACAGACTTGCTATGGCACTGAACCATGTACAGTTGAATATGTGTCCAGTACACAAGTGACATACACGGACAGTACACAGACTTGATGCCAAACTGAACCAAGTGTCTTGAACATGTGTGTGCTACACAAGTGACATACATAGACAGTACATCAACTCATTGAGGAACTGAACCATGTGTTTCCGAATGTGCGTGTTCTGCACAGGTGACATACATGGGCAGTACACAGACTTGCTACGGCTGTTTGAGTACGGTGGCTACCCGCCGGAGTCGAACTACCTGTTCCTGGGGGACTATGTGGACCGTGGCAAGCAGTCCCTGGAGACCATCTGTCTGCTGCTGGCCTACAAGATCAAGTACCCCGAGAACTTCTTCCTCCTCCGCGGCAACCACGAGTGTGCCAGCATTAACCGTATCTATGGCTTCTATGATGAGTGTGAGTGTGTGTGTGTAATCGTTTTGGTTGTATGCGATTGTTTTGGTTGTGTGTGAGTGTGTGTGTGAGAGAGTGTGAGAGAGAGAGAGTGTATGTAAAAGAGAATGAGAGTGTGTGCATGTATGGATGCGTGTGTGTGTGTGTATGTGTGTGTGTGTGTTTGTGCTCATGATTGTAAATTGAAACATGGACATTTTTGTTTACAAGCAGTAGCATTTCCTCTCTTGGCAATAGTATGGTCTATTTTATCAGACTGTTAAGACCTTGATATTTGATGTTTTTTTCTTTGATGAATATAATGTCAGAATAGTTTGTGTGCAGTTTTGACATTATCTGTTGATTACAGAATGGTTGGATAAAGTACATTTACTCAAAAATTTGACAGCTAGGCACTGGTCTGAGTGGTTAGCTCTTTATCACATCGTGGAAAGTGATTTTTGTCGCAGTAGAGTTTGACTTATTGCATTGGAAGCATGCTGTTGTTGATCAATAACACTTGCAGAAATCGGCTGTGTGTTTATCTACTGGAAGAATATCTTCAAGTGACCAGTTCTGAATTATGAAAATTTCACAGATACAGTCTAACTGTCTGCAGTATTGATGTCAGTTTGGTGAACAGTGTTTTTTTTTGTTTTTTTTTTGCTTCAGGTAAGAGAAGGTACAACATCAAGCTGTGGAAAACGTTCACCGACTGTTTCAACTGTCTGCCCATTGCTGCCATTGTTGATGAGAAAATCTTCTGCTGCCACGGAGGCAAGTCGGATTACTTTGCATGAAATCAGCATCTTTCATGGTCATTTTGTGTGTGTTGTTGTTGTTGTTGACAGGTTTGGTTGTGGTGACACTGGCTGCAGAGAGGGGGAAAAACCTGACCTTGAGAGCTAAAGCTAATTGGATATTAAACTCGGCTCATAAATTTTGGTTGTGGTGGTGTTGAAACATTTCCAGCATTGCCAGAGTTGTTGTTTGTTGCGATGTTCCCACAGTTGTAATTGGTTGCAATGTTCCCAGGGTTGTATGTAACATTTTCAGTATTGCCAGAGTTGTTGTTTGTTGCGATGTTCCCACAGTTGTAATTGGTTGAAATGTTCCCAGGGTTGTATGTAACATTTTCAGTATTGCCAGAGTTGGTGTCATTTTTTTTGGTAATGTTCCTAGAGTTGTAGAAACATTTCCAATATTCCCAGAGTTCTTGTAATCTGTTGTAATGCCCTCAGACTTGTCATTTTTAGAAGTTTCCCTGAGGTCTTGTAAATTTATCTATGGAAAGTGATTGTGAGTGTGTTTTTAAAAAAATTTTTTTATCAGGTCTGTCACCAGACTTGCAGTCCATGGAACAGATCCGACGAATCATGCGACCCACGGATGTTCCCGACACAGGTTTGTCAATGCTGCTTTTGATACAGGAGTGGATGAAATTAGTGCTGCACATTTTTGGTGTATTTTTAATATTTGAAAACTAGCACATCAATTTGAATACAGTTCTTAATTTTGCTGCCTGATCATCTGCTTTTTTCCGGTGGTATTACTCCCCCCACACCACTCATTTCGAGTCAGCCATACTCAGCTACACATTGGTTTGTATGCACCACTCTCAGCATCGGTAGTCCACAGGGTACTATATGTGTGTTAGGTCGCCAGTAGGCCATCACCAGAGGAGACCCTTCACTGCTGCCAAGTGGCTTTGGTGGTTGTTTAGTAGTGCCTGTTCCAATTCAGCATACAAGACATTACTTACTGATAACCCTAGTGATGGAACCAGGCTGAGTTAGTGTCCCCTTCAGACGTGACGTGGCAGAATCGGTTAGGTGTTGGACAACTGATCCAGTGTTCGCCAGTGATCAGGGTTTGAGGCCCTGTTTCGGCATGGTGTTATGTCCTTGGGGGGAAAGGCACTTTACTTGGATTTTTTTCACTCCACCCAGGTGTGAATGGGTACTTGACTTTGGTCAGGGAAGATTAAAAGGTACCTGACTTTGGCTTAGACACAGTGAATTTCCCCACTGCCCCAAAGGCCGTAAAAGGCTATAGGACCTTAACACATTCAACCCTGGGGAGTTTACAGCCTCGGCAGACTTCCATGCCATATTGCTGTGGAAAAAAAAAAAAAACTTGCAAAAAAAACACAACTATACTGTTTTTTCCTCCAGATTATGTGTGGACACATATGGAAATACTGTAGAAGGTAGTTAATTCCCTTTCCTTGTGGTTTATGCAAATGTAGGAGCGTGAAAACAGTTTTACAGAGTAAAATTTTGACGCCAGAGCAATGCTTGGGCGCAGGGCCCATTGAGTTAAACCAGAGTAGAGACCACCATCACATCCTTCCAGAGACCATGAACCTGCCGACTGTTATTTTGTTGTACAGCCCCCCCTGTTGTTGTTCTTCTTCGTGGGCTGCAGCTCCCACGTTCACTCATATGTACACGAGTGGGCTTTAACATGTATGACTGTTTTTACCCCGCCATGTAGGCAGCCATACTCCGTTTTCAGGGGTGTGCATGCTGAGTATGTTCTTGTTTCCCTAAACCACTGAACGCTGACATGGATTACAGGATCTCTAACATGCATATTTGATCTTCTGCTTGCATATACACACAAAGGGGGTTCAGGCACAAGCAGGTCTGCACAGATGTTGACCTGGAAGATCAGAAAAATCTCTACCCATTACCCACCAGGGGCTGTTACTGAGATTCAAACACAGGACCCTCAGATTGAAAGTCCAACGCTTTAACCAATGGGCTATTGCGTCCGTCCCTCCCTGTTCTGACATCTGTCATGATGGAACTGCACCCAAACAGTAGAGCTGGGTACCGGCTCAGAATTCCAGACCAGTTTTAACTGTTTGTTTTGGTTAGTACCAGTTTTTGAAACCGGTATATTCACATGAATGCGTACCACAACTTCTGGAATAATGACAAACATGTTCACACGCACATGCATATGCGTAGGTGTCCATGCATGCGTAAGAACGCATGCATACGTGGACACACACACGCATAGACACACACACACACACACACACACACACCATGCACACGCACGCATGCACGCACAGACACACACGCACACACACACACACACACCAGAAGTGACTTTGGCAACTTTACTTTTAGAGCATGTGTGTATGTGTGTGTTAAAAACACACACAAAAAAAACCAAAATAAAAACAAAACAAACATAAAAAGGTTTATAGCATCTCAAAACCTAACCACCACACACAAATAATTTTTTCGGCATGTTCCTGTTTTACTCCACTCATCTCCTGAACAAAATGAAAGGCTGTGTCTCTTCCTTTTCCTTTCGACACTTGATTGCTCCACCATTCGCACATAATTGACTGATGATGCTTTCAAGACTGTTTTTTGATGATTAAAAAATCTCTTGTTTACAACAGCAGTGCTGTGAAGCTGCCTGTTGGAAGGTGAAAGAAAAGTAAGGTTATTGAAAGTCAAAAGTAAGGTTATTGAAAGTCAATCACCCACTCTCTGCTTGCAGGTAAAAAATAACTAAAGTTGCGTTTTCTCATTCTTCATAATCATTAACATTAACGTTATCATCATGATTCGTGTTTCACAGGGTTGCTGTGTGACCTGCTGTGGTCAGACCCGGACAAAGATGTACAGGGCTGGGGGGAGAACGACCGAGGTGTGTCCTTCACCTTTGGGGGGGATGTTGTCAGCAAGTTCCTCAACCGCCATGACCTTGACCTCATCACCAGGGCGCACCAGGTGGGCGTCTCAGGCCGCGTCTTTTTGCCGTGGTTGAACACATGATGATTATATTCTTCATTCATTTTTACCTTCATTGAATTGTATACCTTATTCTTTTATATATAGTTTTGAGCATTGTTTGAACTGAAAAATAATTTGTGTGAGTGTATGTTAGGTTTGGTGACTTTTTGGCCAAAAGTACAAATAGTTCTGAGAGTCAAAGAGTGAAAGTTATTTCGAGAGTCATTGTATCATGTAAAGAGTTGTTTTTTTCCAAAGTCACAATCATGTACTGATTGGTTATATGTTCATATATGCCACATGCAGTAATCATGAATGTCCTCTCACACACAGAGAGAATTACACACACATGCAGACATGCATACGTGCACACACACACACACACACACACACACACATGCACACACACTCACACACACACACACACTGCACACACGTGCACACACAAACAGGATGCACATACACATACACAGAGAATGCATACACACACATCACACAGACACGGAACACACACACACACACACACACACACACACACACACACACACACACACACACAAAACACACCATAGATAGGCTACATGTACATTGTCACATGCAGTAAACACAAATGCCCTCGTACTGACATTACACACACACATATACACACTGCAAACACTTAACACTGCACACACACACACACATATGCAGAGTTACATATGCACACGCATGTACACACAAACATAAACACAGAGTTGCAAATGCATGAGCACATAAATGCACATACAGACACGCATGCGTAAAATGACACACACACACTCGAACACTCACACACTTGAACACTCACACACATTCAGTAATTTAATCAGATTAAGGCAAATTCAGGCATTATCAAACAGGATAAAGCTGAACGCTTTTATAACAAAGTTCAGCAGAGATGTTAAATGCATTTGTGGAGAATCTATTTCTAGCAAACACATACTCTTTGAATGTCAGAGTCTGAAATCGTTTTTATCAAACTTCTCGGAAAATTCTTGTGAATGTATTTTTGACAATTTCAAGATGTTATCTGCTATTGCAGAAGGTTTGCTGCATAGTCCAATTGGACATTTGTTATAGTTGTTACAGTTGTTTGATGTTAGCGTTTCCTTCTATATTATGCCTGTGTCTTCCCTTTTAATGTTTTATTTTTTCCAGTGCTCTGCATCTTTCCCCACCACACACACACATGCGCACACAGGCGCGCACACACATACACACCATTCTTCACCCTCTGCCCAATACTGTTCCCGCTACCACGCCCCGCCCTCCACCCCTCACCTCCCCCCTTTTTTTTTTCCTTTTTTTTTTCTCGTCTAATATCACTTAAAGTGGAAGACGTTAAACTGAAGACTACTACACTCACACACACAGACACACACACACGCACACACACAAAAACCATACACATAATAATAAGACGAGTGGAAAGATCTCATCAGACCTTGTGTTTCAGGTTGTGGAAGACGGATATGAGTTTTTCGCCAAACGTCAGCTGGTGACCTTGTTCTCGGCCCCCAACTACTGCGGGGAGTTTGACAATGCTGGGGGGATGATGTCTGTGGATGAAACACTCATGTGTTCCTTTCAGGTAAAGAGAAGAACACACCCAACAATCACACAATCTTTTCCCTCTTTTCTCTCTCTCTCTGTGTATCTTTTGCACTTTCTCTATCCTTTTTCACACACAAACACACACATGCACATGTACACACATGTATGCAAGCACACACACACACACACACTGACAACACACACGTGCATGCACACAACAAACACACACACACACACACACACACACACTGACAACCCACACACACATGTACTTGCACACTCACACACACACCTTCACACTAATACAGCATAAGACACAAACACACACTCCTCTGTCTTATTTCCCGTCCCTTTTATCTGCGCAGTCTGCTGAGGTTAGGAAAGTGAAATGCTTCTGTTGAGCCCCAGCTCAGTAACCTGCTCAGGTTAGGAAAGTGAAATGCTTCTGTTGAGCCCCAGCTCAGTAACCTGCTCAGGTTAGGAGAGTGAAATGCTTCTGTTGAGCCCCAGCTCAGTAACCTGCTCAGGTTAGGAGAGTGAAATGCTTCTGTTGAGCCCCAGCTCAGCAGTCTGCTCTGGTTAGGAATGTGAAATGCTTCTGTTGAGCCCCAGCTCAGGTTAGGAATGTGAAATGCTTCTGTTGAGTCCCAGCTCAGTAACCTGCTCAGGTTAGGAATGCAGAATACTTCTCTTGAGCCCTAGCTCAGCAATCAACTCAGGTCAGAAATGTGAGAGGTTTGTCGTTGAGCTCCAGCTTTGGAAACAAAACTGCAGTCCTTATGTTTTTGCAGATTCTGAAACCATCGGAGAAGAAGGCAAAGTACCAGTATGGAGGACTCAACACCAGTCGGCCTATCACCCCTCCCAAGAAAAAGTGATAGGTGTGTATGACCGATACCACGTTTTTCCAGTTCTCTGCCTGTCGTGGTGTGGGCCAGTCTCTCAAGTTATTTGCCACAATGTCTTCATGTCACTGCAAACCAAGCATTTGGGGCACATATCTTTTTTTTGTTTGTTTGTTTGTTTTGTTTTGTATGTTCATATCAGATTTTAGACACAAACCTGTGAGATCTTTGTACATAAAGGGTCTGGTGGGTGGGTGGGGGTGGGTGTTTGTGGGGGAGTAAAGGAGGGTGGTGTTGACAGCATGTTATTAATGTTCTCAGTCGTATTGCACATGTTGACTTTGTGTTCAGAACTGACCATGATATTAGGCTTTTTTTTTTTTTTTGAATCAAATCACTGACCACAACAAGAACCAGTGTGCATGTAAAGTAGCGAAGTTGCTAGGACGTGATTTGTCTAGAAGCGTGTGTTGGAATGGAAAAAAAGGGGGGGAGTGGACAGGACATTGTAAACCTGAACAGCAAGAGGCAGGCTGAGAGTCTGTTCCTCTGCTGTATAAATCTGTCTGAAGAGTAGGACTAATTTCAGGGCGATGGGTATAAAAAAAAGAAAAAAAAAAAGAAAAAAAAAGAAAGGAAACAGCCGAGGGAAATGACTGACCGCTTTGGAAATCCAAGAGACTGCAAACATACCCCCACTTCTGTTCCATCAGAGTGAAAGAAAGAAAGTAACAGACAACATGACCCTTGGCGCTGTTGACGACCAAAAGCAGAGTGTGCTAGCATGTGCAAGTTTTCAGGCTACTGCTCAGTCTTGCGTGATGCAACATGTTAGGAAGGGTAGTGCCATGCTTGAGCTGAGCATTTAGTTTGAGATGATTAACTGCCGCGGTTGTTGTTTCGAAGTTTTGAGTTTACGTTTTCGTGTTGAATGCAGACTTATACTGTGTTGCTAAAAGAATGGGCCATGCATTTCTGTTGGTGCACCAAAATATGCTGCTGGTTATGTTCTGAGTAGCTGGCGTGCTTGGTAACTTTTTTTTTTTTTTTTTTTTTAGACATTAATTATTTATTTATTTTTATCCTTTTCTTTTTGTGCCTTTGTCACAGGTGACATTACACACTGTTTCACAGCCACACCTCTAACACAGGTGACATTACACACTGTTTCACAGCCACACCTCTAACACAGGTGACATTACACACTGTTTCACAGCCACATCTCTAACACAGGTGACATTATACACTGTTTCTCAGCCACACCTCTAACACAGGAGGTGACATTATACACTGTTTCTCAGCCACACCTCCAACACAGGTGATGTTACACACTGTTTCACAGCCACAGCCACACCTGTAACACAGGTGACATACACTGCTTCAAAGCCACACCTCTAACACAGGTGACATTACACACTGTTTCACAGCCACACCTCTAATACAGGTGACATTACACACTGCTTCACAGCCACACCTCTAATACAGGTGACATTACACACTGTTTCACAGCCACACCTCTAATACAGGTGACATTACACACTGTTTCTCAGCCACACCTCTAATACAGGTGACATTACACACTGTTTCACAGCCACACCTCTAATACAGGTGACATTACACACTGTTTCACAGCCACACCTCTAACACAGGTGACGTTACACACTGTTTCACAGCCACATCTCTAACACAGGTGATGTTACACACTGTTTCACAGCCACATCTCTAACACAGGTAACATTATACACTGTTTCACAGCCACATCTCTAACACAGGTGATGTTACACACTGTTTCACAGCCACAGCCACACCTGTAACAAAGGTGACATTACACACTGTTTCACAGCCACACCTCTAACACATGTGACATTACACACTGTTTCACAGCCACACCTCTAACACATGTGACATTACACAGTTTCACAGCCACACCTCTGTCACAGGTGACATTGCACAGTTTCACAGCCACACCTCTGTCACAGGTGACATTGCACAGTTTCACAGCCACATCTCTAACACAGGTGACATTACACACTGTTTCACAGCCACACCTGTAACAAAGGTGACATTACACACTGTTTCACAGCCACACCTCTAACACATGTGACATTACACACTGTTTCACAGCCACACCTCTAATACAGGTGACATTACACACTGTTTCGCAACCACACATCTAACACAGGCGACATTACACACTGCTCACTTAATACATCCTGCATCTGTTTGTTTTGAGAGAGAGGGAGGTGGAATTGGAATTTATTCATTGAGGCCAAAGCGCCATATGAAGGGGTATGAACATAACATTATATATATATATATATATATATATATATTTTTTTTTTTTTTATTTTAAATAATTATAAAACAACATTTTCTTCTGTCAGCAAGGAAGAAAATAGGAAATATAGGTCAGGATATGAACATGAAAACATAAGTGCCAAATTAGATACAACATAAGCAGTGATTATCAATATTACACAGTATAACAGTAATACTACGTCACTGGTCATGAGCTAACAGTTTCTCTTCTTTTGAATGCTTGGTGTAAGAATACAGGAAAATTGTTTATTACAAGTTCATTTCTAACAGCCAGAAGTAATGAAAGTTTAAAGTCACTAGGGTTTTTATAATACTTGGCTGGTATAAACTGAAATCTAAGATCATCAAGGGCAGGACAACAGAGTACAAAATGAACCTCAGTCTCGGTGGCATTTATGCTTAAAGGCATTTCATCATATTCACATTGTGTTCTTTGTCTCTGAAACTATGTACCTGTGCAATATCAGAAATTCCAAATCGAAATCTTGTTAGTATATACCTTACATATCTGTTTAGATCAATCATAAGGCAAGGTTCTATGCTATGATTGGTTTAAAATTTTCTGTTCTCTAAGAATCTGTCGCTATCATTAATGTGACTTTTCCACTTTTGCCAACCACAGTCGACAAGTCTATGTTTAAACAACTTTTTAAAAGAGTTAACACAACCCACCACCTGATTTTCCCATAGGAAAAAGAAACCATATGTCACTAGTGTATCACGAACCTTAGAAGCCTAGTTTGTTTTTTCCTTTGTTAGCTAAACCTAAAAGCATTTTATAGGCCTTGAAAGGTAGTCTGTGTTCTTCCATTTGTGTCAGTTTCAACCAGTATTGAATAACAGACATGCCTGAGTTAATAGTTAATGGAAACCTGTTTAATTCGCCATAAATAAAATCGTTTGGTGTTTGTGTGCTGACTCCTAGGTATTTTTTTCAAAAAGAATAGATGAACACTCTCTGTTGCATCAGAGGCTTTATCCAAACCCCATAGTTCTGCACCATAAAGCAGAATGGGCTGTAGCTGGACATCAAATAATTTTAATAATATATTTATAGAATTACAATTTAATTTATACAGCTTAAACATAATACTAAACGCAGCTCTTTTACCCCTGCTAACCAAATCATGACATGCTTAACTGAAACTCAGTTTGGTTGAGAACAATATTCCTAAATAATGATATGAATTTACAACTGACATCTTAATCATATTATAAAACCATCTTTCTGTACCAGCTAGACATCCACCTTTCCTAAAAACTACAATGCTACTCTTATCCATATTAGCTTTAAGTTGTAGCTGAGATGCAGCGTTGTAAAGATTATTTAATTGTGTCTGTAAGCCAGTCACAGTTTCTGATAGTAACATAATGTCATCAGCAAACAAAAGAATAAACAATTCAATCATATCATAACTTACATTTGCACCATGCCTTCCTTTATGGATTATCTCTTGAGGTAACTCATTAATAAATAAAGAGAAAAGAACAGGGCTACACCCATCACCTTGTTTTACGCCATTAGTACAGTTGATATAACCTGTGAATCGTGTTCCAACCCGAATCCTAGCCATATCGATATTGTACATACTTTTTATACATCAAAGTAATTTTCCTTTGATACCATTTTTCAACAATATAGACCAAAGAAGTTTCCGTGATATAGAATTGAACGCTTTCTCAAAATCTATAAAAGCAACATACAATTTTCTATTAGATATGAAGTGCTTTTGAATAAATGCTAATAGTGTGAACATATGATCAACTGTGGAATAATTCTGTTTGAATCCTGCCTGGTATTCTCCTTTTACATTATTCTGATCTATCCATTCTTGAAGTCTCGAATTTATAATAGAACTAAAAAGCTTACTACTTCTGTCAGACAGCGAAATACCTCTATAATTATTTGGATCATTGACATTGCCTTTTTTGAATAAAGGAAGAATAATAGATTCTTGCCAGTTGTCAGGGTATTCACCAGTATCAAATAATACATTAAAATATTTTACCAAAAAGTCAACAACTACATCACTAGCATTTTTACAGAGTTCACCAATCACACCATCAGGTCCTGCTGCCTTACCACATTTTAACATTTAAAAAAAATCAAATCATCACTTCCTCTTTGGATATATGATGATTCAATACATAACAATAATCAAACTCATCAACAACATAATCAACATCACATTCATTCATGTTGAATACAACATAATGATTGTCACTATCTGAAGACATATTCGCATTTTCATCAGAGATGTTTTCTTTTTCCAGGACATTCTTAAAATGATGAAACCATTCTTCCACAGATATCTCAGAACCATGAAATTTCGTTTTACTGGAGACATTTCTCATATTTTGCCAGAATTCCCTTTGATTGTGTACAGAAAGAATAAGCCTGTCTATAACTGCATTATTATACCGTTTTCTTTTTCTGTTATCGAAATGTCTGTATTCTCGCCTTGCTTTACAAAACAGAGAGAGGGAGGTGGAGAGAGAGAGAGGGAGAGAGAGAGAGAGAGAGAGAGAGAATTGGGAACATTTTTTTTTTCCCCAAGGATAAAGATTTTTGGCATGTCCTATTTTTCCAACCTGTCCTCGCTAATCTCCATCCATTACAAACAGCGCACACATTTATGAACATAGATACACACCTGCACACACAACACAGATTGACAGATGGATAGGAGAATGAACGAATAAATGAACGAATGGTTTATTGTGGCCAGGCCCATTTTTGCCCATTCACAAAGGGGCAGGGGGGGGGGGGCACATGTCAGAAATATAACAAAATATGGGAACTTGTGCACTGTACACATGGTCACAACATGGAATCCCAGATGGATAGGAGAGTGACTGAGAGAGGGGGGGAAATAGAGAGCGCGCGCGCGAGAGAGAGAGAAATAAATACATCATCAGTGTAGAGCTACTATAAAAGGTTAAACATCTGGATGACTAAAGGCACATTGTTGTTACTGTCTGTCAAATCCATGTTGACAAAAGCAGCTAATACTACAATGACTGCTACCATCACCAATATTACTTGTACACATACAGAGAGAGAGAGAGAGAGAGATTGGATGCAGACTAGTATTATATCTGTTGAAATGCAGCAGTGTACCTTGTGTATTGTCTGTTTTGCTTTACTGTCCCAGCATTTCTTTCTTTATGTGTGTGTGTGTGTGTGTGTGTGTGTGTGTGCGTGTTTAAAGTCAGATCTTGTGCTTGTTTTCTTTTTTAATCCAAATGTTTTGTGAACTTAGTACCTTTGTGGCTTGGTCATTTGTTTTTCGTATCTCAGTGCATCATCAGTACACCCTAGGGCACAAATACTCCAATTACAATGTTTGAGACTTGTACTTAAAACTTCTGAGATTGAGCATTGTAAATCAGCTTGTGTATGTTCATAAAAACTATATCATGTATTTGTGCATGAAAACTGTGTGTGCATGAAAACTGAATTAGTTATGGTAATAAGGAGAGGACAACATTTTTTTGATATAAAAATCGATGAAGCAGAACAAAATTTTATTGATTTGTTTAACATCGGTTTGTCTATTTTTCGCCTCCATCTGAACATCACCAATGTTCACGAGTTACTCTTAAAGGAAGTAATATGTGTAGATCATTTCATGTTTTTCTACATGCTTTTTTTGACCAACACGGTTACATCACTTGCCATTGAGTAAATATTGGCAGAATGTTTGTGGAAGCATTGTGTTGTAGAGCTGTGGCAACAGTGATTGTGGAGAAAACTGCTGTATCAAACTTATCCCGGGAGGAAAGAAACGTGTAGGCCAGTGTACAGAACGGAAAGTGGTTACCTCTGAGAACATAGTGTGGCTGCCTACATGGCAGGCTGGAAAAGGACATACACATGAAAGCCCACTGGTGGATACAACTAACGAGAGTGAGAGTGAGAGTTTCAGCCTCGGACTGCAGAAGAAGAAAGACACAAGGGAAAGACAAACAAGTGATTAATACAAGAGTTGCGCTTTTTTGTTGCACACCAACAAAAGCAGGAGGTGAGAGGGGAGGGGAGGGAGGGTGCTTTTCTGCTACCTACACAAAGGAAGACAAACGGGTGATCAATCAAAGCAAACGTTGCATAGTGTTTCACACAGTTTCAGTTTCAGTTTCAGTAGCTCAAGGAGGCGTCACTGCGTTCGGACAAATCCATATACGCTACACCACATCTGCCAAGCAGATGCCTGACCAGCAGCGTAACCCAACGCGCTTAGTCAGGCCTTGAGAAAAAAAAAAAAAAATATATATATAAGCTTACATAAATAAATAAATAAATAATTATGATATTAAAAAAAAAGAAAAAAAAAAAAGGTAGTAGTAATGAAAATAATGATAAAATAATAATAATAATAATAAATAAATAAATAAATAGATAAATAAATAAGACAACAATGATGATAAATAACAAACGCAACAAACCTTAGTAGGTTGGGATTGGGGAGGCATTCTTGCTCAGCTTATTGTGAAACATTTACTTACATTCACCCTCTCATTTACCTAGATAATCATTTGCATTGGATCAGTATAGATTTGAACAAGCTTTTTGGTTTCAATGCCTTGTCAAATAAACAAAACTAAAGTCATTAAGATAAAGTAAAGATGACAAGTCAGAAGCCTGCATATTATGGTTTGAAAAAAAAAAAAAAGTTCTAGAAGGAATAATATTGACCACATTCTCTTTTACTGTCAGTTTTCACCTGGTGCTATAGCTTCCCTTGTAAACTGTTATGATTTGGGTCACACAACTGATAATGCTGACAACGAAAAAGTCTAGAACTTCAGAAGCTGAGTTGGTCTTTTGTGTGTGGTATTGGATGCAATTCATGTGTGTGTGTGCGCATAGTGTGTGTGTGTGTGGGTGAAAATGTGTGTGATTCTTGTGAATTGGAGTGTTTACCTAGCTATTCTTGTCAATCAGGTATTGAAACAATGCTAAAAAAACAACAAAGAAAACTAAGTCAAGTAACGCATACATACATATGTGTGACACTGTTGATATTGTCAGTTTTGTTGTTATTTTTTACTGTGTTAACAAAGAGTTGTGTAATTTCCCAAGAATATTATGGGGAAATTGTATCAGTCACCATAATTTGTGTATGCCCAACAAATAATCATTATGCCCTGAACCAAATGCTTTGAGGAAGTGAACTTAATTTTGCAATAGCAGGAGGTTAAAAGGTTTGTGTGTATGCTTTTTGTGTGTAGTGGTAGTTACCAGTTTTTCGTCTTACCACTTTTAAGTTATATTAGATGGAGGGGAGAAAGGGTTGGAGGAAGGAGGAAGGAGTGTGTGTGTGTGTGTGTGTGTGTAAGCATGAAAAGAGATGTCTTTGACAAATTTGGTAATGGAGGTGCTTAGTTTTACCTGTTCAATAATGCATCTATCTGATTATATACTCTGCTTGAGAGTGCGCATGTGTGTGTGTGTGTGTGTGTGTGTGGAACAAAGAAGGATGTATGTAAAGCTCCGTGTGTGTGTGTGAGTGTGTTTTGTATGTTTAGAGAGAGTGCGTGTGTACTGTTTATAAGGGGTTGGGGGGGGGGGGGGGAGAGAGAGAGACAGTGTGTGTGTATGTGTGTGTGTGTGTGTGTGTTTCAATGTATCATTTATTTACCTGTGTGCTAGCTGAATCGGTAGCATTAGCAGCATTGACTTGAAGTCATGTACCGTGTTATTGGAAAGAGTTAACACTCTTTATTGGTGTGTGTGTGTGTGTGTGTGTGTGTGTGTGTGTGTGTGAGAGAGAGAGAGAGAGAGAGAGAGAGGTGGGGGGGGGGGACTGTGAGGAAATGTGAATGACAGAATTATCTTTCCTTGTGCTTTTAAACACTTTAACGATTTTGTATTTATTAGTTTTGTGATATTTACCATTTTTTCTAAGTGGCTAAAAAACATGAGTGGAAAATTTTTGAAATATGAGTGCGTCAGAACAGGCCACAGCTGGTCATGATGAAGTGAATACAATGATACGTAATGTCCTGTGATTAATAACCTCACTATGCACTTCTGTCTAATGGCACATCTCTGCCGTTTCCTATAATGTACATAAAATTGACTTTGCCAGCTTCTCTGATTTTGGCATGATGTTTGTACTTGTGTTATATAAGTTGTGTTCTTTTTTGTACAAAAAAATGAACAACGTGTCTTCTAGTATAGCTTTGTTTCTGTTCACCAGGTAGTTCATCCGCATTAAGAATGACTGGTGGTTACAGCATGTTTTTGTTTTTTTCCCCCTCCTTTGGTGTTCAGTTAGAAAGCATGTTTTGATGGTTGTGTTTTCAGCCTGTTGTTATTTGTGGTGACATTTTTAATTAAAAAAAAATGTTATTGGACATACTTGTTAGGACCAGTGGTTAATGAAATGGCATTAATGTCTTGTGACACGTTAGAATCGTTTACCTCAGACACTGGGCTTGGCACACTGGTTGTTTTCTGTTCATGAGAGGACCCTGAAATATGCAGGCTAGGAGACACACTGACTTTCCCCCTTTACGGGGATGCCAGGGGTCTTTCTGTACAGATAGCATCCCTGCCCTTCTGGTAATGCTGTTCTAGATATTTTCCCCTTTTTTTAATTTTTTTATTGCTCTCTTTATTTCTGTCTTTTTTCTTCCTTCACTGTTGTCAGCTTTTTCTGCCTTCCCAGTCCATTCCCCTTTCTTTTTTCAAGCAAGCCTGGACACTTTCTTTTTTCTTTTTTCTGCAGTGTATGATGTACTGTCTGTGCTGTTTGGCTCTGGTAGTAAGGAAGTGAAATTGTAAAAACTGGGTTACACACTAGCTGTCCGTTCTGCAGTGTTATTAGCCAATATGGCCTTTTTTAAATGTATTTTTTGTTTGGCTTTGAAGTATTGTTTTTTCCCCTCTTTTTTTGCAATTTTTTTTGTAATCTGAGGATGAAACATGAAGCGGAAGGGCTGACGTTCTCAGCAGGGCCTGGTCTTATTTGCTTTAAGGAGCTAAATGGTTAGGATGCTGTGTCATGAACTGTGTTTTGTAGGTTAGTCTCTTGGTGATTTTTGTTTTGTTCATTTTTTGTAGATATGACAGTTTTGTGTTGACACAGTTGAGCATTTGTATGGTTTGACGGTCCTGATATGGCCCTGTGTGGTCGGCTGAACTAAAAGCAACAATAAATAATGAACTTGACTCTTTTGCCCCACTCTCTATATTTTTAAGCCTGTAGCTTGCACAGCCGTGGCAGGGAGCCACTGGTTGTCAGAAATATCCACCAATGATCTCTGGATGTCTTATGCAGGTTAATTCTCACAACTTCAGTGTTGTCACAGTAGCATAGCGTTAAACAGTGGTCATATTTGAACTTCTGTCTTATCAAATAATTTTTGATAATACTGATGCTTTTGAGCATTAGTATATTTTGATGATGTTAATGCCTGTACATTCAGTATTTCACCTTTTTTTGTTGTTTGTTTCCAGTTTCAGTTTTTCAGTTATTTATTGTGATGATGACCTATTTTTACACCACTTCTTTGTACATAGTGTGTGCCACGATGACATGTGGTTGGTGCATTTTTGTGTGAGTAGTTGGACAGAAAACAGTAGCCAGCTGCCTTACACTGTGAAGACCCACTACAGAGCATTACAGACTGTCTTGTTGCTCTCAGTCCCCTGTTCAGTATAGTTCCATGCATGAACAAAGGGAATGAAGGGGTTTGATAGTAGAAAAAAAAAAAAGAAGAAAAAAAGAAAAAAAAGAAAAAGAAAAAATGTTTGACTGATGATTTTTGGATCTTTTTGGAGTGAGTGATTGATCATGAATCTTCTCTGCTCTTTGTCCGTCTGTCCACCCATCCATCCCTTCCTTCCTCTCTCTGTCAATCTCTTTCCCTCTATAAACCTTTTCTGTTCTTTATCTGTCTGTCCATCTGTCCATCCCCCTCTCTCTCCTCTCTCTCTCTCACCACACCCACAAAAAAAACCAACAACAGTGAAGTGCAGTCAACAAGGTTTATTATTCTGAGTAGGGAATCAGTGAGCCATGCACAGAGACAGATATGAAACAAGACAGATGACAGGGTTATCCCCCCTCACATCAAGAGACTGAGTGAAGAAAACAAGAGGCACACACACACATTCAGTGGGGGCTGGGGGTGTGTGGGGGGTTGGGGGTCGAGAGAGAGAAAACCAGGTATGTGTCGAATTGCAGGTACGGTAACAACAGGAGTCTGCAACGGATGAACAGTATCACTGTTTATGTGTGCTGCAATGACATACATGTAACATGGAGACACAGAGGACATAAGACCGTGATGGTTTTGGACAGCTTTCCAAGGATACTCTTATATCATCTGAATAGTCATCAGAAAAAAAAGACAGAAAAATTTACACATTTTAACCCCTCACAAAGTTTTGACAACCAAAAAAGAGAGAGAGAAGAAGAAAGAAAGAAAAATAAGGAGGTTGGAGAAAGTAAGAAGGTAGTGGTTGGGTATGGGAGAGAGAAAGACAGACAGCCAGACAGAGAGAGAGAGAGAGCAAAAGAGAGATTCCCAAAGACAGACAGCCAGACACAGAGAGAGAGAGAGAGAGCAAAAGAGAGATTCCTAAGGACCACTTCAACCTTCTGCTCAAGATCAAGATTGTCACAAAACAAAATGAAAATAAAGAGTTCTTAATTCGACGTTTTAAAAGAAGTGTAATATTCTATGCTGCGTGAAACACTTCATTTTCCAGGCAGTAAAAAAAATAAAGAGTAAATAAAAACAGCGGTGTTTAACATTGCTTTGAAAAAAATCACAGCAGCATTTCAGTGTAAAAACAAGAAAATAGGTGAATAAAATCAACAAAATACAGAGAATGTATTAAAAATCTAGAAAATGCAAAGTTCTCAGTACTTTGATTGAAAAAAACAGAAAATCTAAAAATTGAGAAAGAAATATACAGGTCTCTCATTGTGAATACATGTAACAGCAAACTTAATAAAAGACTTTTATTTGCTCAGTCAACAGAATCAACAGTGTGCTATTACAATTAAAAAATATTTACATATACAAGTATTCCAAATACACAAATCTTTCCTCCTGATACAAATCACAGGGCGTAGACATAAATGGAACCAACTGGTATATTTCAGACTGCAATTATTGCAAACATTTATTAAAAACAGAAATCAAAACAAATGTTTATGTTTTTCATTTTTTGGCAACAAATACACACATTGTTAGACAACAATCAGATAAGTAAATATTCCTCTTATTTTTGCTGCTGCTTTGTTAGGGTTTAAAAAAAAAAAGTTTTTAAATTTTCTTTTTTATCATTTCTTTTTTGTTTTTACTTTCATTCTGCTAAGTGACAAATCAATGTCAACAGGTCTGACTTAAATATTCAATGATAAATTTCACTGATCGAAATTAAAACCGACCCAGTTCAAACCAATGTGGAAAAACTAGGAGAGCTATGTCGGATCAGAAGAAGGGGTGTATACTGTTGTTTTCCATTCTTAAAACTTGTCACAGGTTTCACTTCTTCTTATCTTTCTCTTAACAGATAATATTCTTGAGATTTATAAATTACCAACAGCATATCCCCATCCTGTCAGAACGGAATGTGAATCCTAACTGACAGTGACCACTGCCTCCAGAAAAGGGTGACAAAAAAAAAGAAGAAAAAAAAGGAAAAAAAAAAAGGTATGTGGACATAAATTAGCAAAGCAATGCATCGTCAACTGATTACTCTGATCTGAAGAAGTGATTCTCTTCATTTTCAGCCCTTCAGAAAAGAACAAATCAACAACAACAATGAAAACAACAACAACAACGACAAAAATAAAACACAAGAAAGGGTGTTTTCTGTGCTGGCTGATCTTTTCCACAAATCAGAACTTGACATAGAAAACTGTCTGTTTTAATTGCTTGAAAAAGACTTTTGAAATTAAAATGAATTGAACCTGTGACATGTTTGGCCAAATATATGATCAGCAAATTTTCAGTGCAAAACAAAAAAACAAAAGTACCTGTGTACCTGAAATCCCCACATGAACAACTGACTGGCCTCAAAAAACAAAAAGTTAACCTTAAAACTTTTTAAATATTTTGCAACTGTAAATTTTTTTTTTTTGTGGACAGACTCAATATAATGAAGTTTAGAAATGTTGATCTGTCCACAACAAGAGATCAGTTCCAGAACAACTTGCACATACACAATCTTGTTTATTTTAGATTGAACCCTTCCATTATGTGTAAGAGACAGGAAAAACAAAAACAAACAACAACAACAACAACAACAACAAAAAAACAACAACCCCCCCCCAAAAAAAACAACAACAACAACAACACCCCCCCCCCAAAAAAACAATCCCATAATTTGTTGATAAAGGGAATTTTTCATATGGATAAGACAATATTTTATACATCCCATCTGTAAATCTTGGAAGTTGCAGAATGTACAGACAGATGATGATTTTTTTTTTTTTTTTTTTTTTTTTTTTTTTAAATCTAAAAGGAAACATAAATTACACTGTTAGTGTTAAGCCTTTTTAGAGGCTGTTACATGTTGGTACACAATGTAATTCAGTATTTGGATCATTTCCCCCATAGCAAAAAAAAAAAAACCCAAACAAAAAAACACAAAAAAAAACACATACACAACACACACACACACACAAGGGAAAAAAAAAAAGAACAACACACACAAGCAGTGGTCCCAAACAGAAACAAAGCATAAACATAATCTATACATAATTGGATGGAACACAAAAAAACGACCCAAAGGACAGGAAATAAAAAATAAAATAGGATAAGGAAAAGCAAAAAAAAACAACCCCAAAACAAAATCAGCTTCCTTTCAACGTTCCTACAATTGTTAGTTCTGAATCCACCAAAAATAAATGATCAAACAAGCAAACCAGAAAAATAAAATGTGTACAGCTGTGTGAAAACAAGATAGATATTGAAAGGTTTCAAACAAGGAATGAAAAACAAAACAAAATGCTTTTAAACTTGCGAGACACAGAAGAAGAAAAAAATTTTGATTGAGGTCGCAAAATACCAGGGGACAGAACAGGATAATAATCTTTGATATGATTGTGAAAAATACAGGTACTGCTAAGCTAAAAATACCAAACAACAACAACAACAACAAAAAAAACACACAAACAAAATCACAAAGGAAACCAGAAAAAAAAAAAAACTTGCAGTATAATAAGTGTACATCCAAAAAATAATATTTCATGTACGATTTAGAATGTGTGAGTGCACGTGTCTGATAGATGGGGTAAAGGAGCAAGTCAGATACGATCAACATGGCATACACATTTTGCCCAGACACTAGTTCTGTGTGAGTGAGTGCACACATGTAAGTGTGTATTAGACATTACTGAGTGGGATGGGGAAGGGGGATCTGGGGGAGGGGGTGGGGCGTGGGGAGAGGCCATGGAGGGGTTGTGGAGGGTGATTAGGGAGATTATGATCAAAACACATTTCATAAACTCCAGTTCATTATTTCAAAGGAATACAGTGACAACCAGTGTGTCCTGTGTAACACAAAAAACAAAACAAAACTAAAAAAAAGCGGTGAATATTTCAGTGCCAATGTCTGTCATTGAGGATACACCGTTATAACGAAAAAAAAAGCAGTGAATATTTCAGTACCAATGTCTGTCACTGAGGAAACACCGTTATAACCAATACAAGACCTTTGAAAAGAATCTGACAGATTAAACAAAATTACCGGTTTTCAGACCACACAAAAATATTCACAAAGGGCAAACAGAAAGAACCTTGAACTATAAACAGCTGTCCTGAAGAACATACATCACTAACAATCAGATATTCACCATGAATAATATAGATCCTGTAATAAATTACTGATGAGGATGATGATGATGATGATTATTACATACAGTCAGTGAGTCTGAACTGACCAGTCCTCTGAACAAGTCGACTGTTTCCATAAAAACGTCACAGGAAATAGTTTTTGGTTAAGACAGAACTTAAAGATGGAGGATAGAAGAGGAAGAAGAAGAAGAAGGGGTGGAAGGGAAAGAGTAAGACAAAGACATCTTCCCCTATTATTCTCTGGTACTGTTGCTAGCATCAATAAAGGGGCAATATCCACATTTCTTCCCCTGTACTCTTTCGTTTCAAAGACATAAAAGTGTATACTGAAACGGGTACACAGGTAATGGTTGTTGGTCTCATATGATATAAAAAAATAAAGTATATACTCCACATTTCTTCCCCTTCCTTTTTTATCCCCTCCTTTACAATGCTACACCGGGGAAAAGTGTGGGTCATATATTACATTCCAAACAATCCAGAAAATCCTGACAACCAATACCGGTATTCCTATTTTGGTGTACACTTTTTGCGTCAAACATAATCCACATTCCCCCCTTTGTAACACTGCAAAGAAGGGTCATTCAAGAAAGTAGGGGAAGAAATGTAGAGTTTATACACAAGACTGAAAACCATTACTGGTACACCCATTTCAGTATACATGTTTCTGTCTTTGAAACAAAAGAATATGTGGAAGAAATGTGGATACTGCAGATAAAGGTTACTTGGAGGTTCTGTGAGGGAACGGGTGGTTGGTTACAAACACTTTCTTCCTCCTTCTATGGGCTTTAACTCAGACATGATTGCTTTGCTTTCATAGATGGGTTTTCAGAAAGGTTTCCACCCACCTACACACTTCATACAGCCTGCGTTTCTGAAGAAGATGCACGCAAAGTATTTTTGGTGTGTTCAAAGCTCATCAAGCACCAACGTGGGTCATGGAATAAGCAGGTGCATTGGAACTTATGCAAGAGGAGGAATAAGGCACTTAAAGTCTGCTGACCAAGGAGATAAAAAAACACACCAAACAAACAATCATTAATCAACCAGATATGAGTCCCAGGGTCTCAGAACAGCAGTCCTGTGATTGAAAAAAATAAACCCCAACAACTATCCTCAACCAATCAACCAGATCTGAATCCTGGGGTTTTGGAATGGCAGTCCCATGCTCCAACCACACAGTTGTCACCAAATTGGATTTGCCCTGGTTCCTTTTCTTTTTCTTCTTCTTCTTGTTCGTCAGATGGACACCCCAGTCTCCATGATGAAGGCAGCTGTACGCTGCAGGTCCTCCACACAGCTGTAGAGCTTGTGGGTCACTGGAGTTGGGTCGGGCTTCTTTTTTTTTTTTTTCATGATTTTTTTCTTATATTCCTCTTGAGCAAGAGTCAGTACCTTTCTCCTTGATTTCATTTTTGTCACAGTTTCAACGAGGGTTGGCAATCACCTTTGGTCCACTTTCTGTTCTTACCCTCTCCCCTCCATATAACCAGTAGCAATTAGTATCATGTACTTAATGATAGGAATAACCAACGATTTTCACCTATTTCATTGCTTATCAAACTCATGGCATTCTATGAAAACAATGTGTGTGTGTGTGTGTGTGTGTGTGTGTTTGTTTTTTTTTGTGGTGTGCACAAAGTTAAGGAAAATTAAATGCAGGCAATATCCACAATTTTCCCCCTCAAGACAATGAGTAGTGTTCTTAACAAGGTGTGGACATTCACTCTGCCAGTCACACTGAGGAGTGGAGGGGAAGAAATGTGGATACAGCTGAACTGCATATTTCATCTATCAACATATGACAAGGATCTTTTTTTATTTCAATTTATCCAAGGTCAGAAAATGGTAGAAATTTTATAATCGTTACACAAATTTGGTTGCTGTTGTTGCTTTTCAAACAGAAATCTGTAAAAAAAACTTCTTCTCTGAGTGCATTTTGTTTCTTTTAGATGTTTGTTTCATTGACAAATATGTAAAACAAACAAACAAAAAAACAAAAACAAACAAACAAACAAAAAAAAAAAAAAGTAGAAAAGTCTCCATACAAGAAAAATGAAACCAATGATAATTTATGGACTTTCTTCTCTTTTTTCTCCTCAAAGTTATGACTAACAACGCTACAAAATAAAATAATGTTTTCAACCACTCAAAAGCACTGAGCGATCTGATCAGAAAAAAAAAAAAAAAAAAAAAAAAAAAAATCCACATGCATATCATGTAGCTGTTGAGAACAGTCACTCAGCATGAAACATACAACACAATGTATGTACAGGGACATTCACTCCCCCCAAAAAGGACACCAAGGCAGACTCTGGTAGATGAAAAAGGCTGCCCTGATGTTCATCAGGGAAAGCCAACCTCACAAGTGGGACAGACAGTGAATTCATGAATTCATGTGGAACCGTAACCGCATGTAACGTAAAACCACAGCAACAGACATTCATGCCAAGCATCATGACAGTGCAAAGATTTGAGCAGACGAAGGAAGAAGGTATGTGAGAATGAACAGGCATTTTATCTACAACAATTCTTTGCAATATCCACAGTATTCCCCCCCCCCGCCCCCCCCATCTCCTCAAGACAGAATGAGTAGTGTTCACAACAAGGCGTGGACTTTTTCACTCTGTCAGTCACACAGAGGAGTGGAGGGGAAGAAATGTGGACACTGCCAATCAAGCCCGCTCACTGAAACATGAGTTTTCTCGCTGTGATTATTCTTATTGTGACATTTTGGTTAAATCTCCACACTGCTTAACATGGTTTTCAAGATCAAAACAAAATTTTTTTTGTGGGGTCAACAAGTTCATTAAAAAGAATTGGAAAAGGTTAAAAGCTTACATGAGAGATTGCAGGATCCGATTTTGTGTCATACGGCCATGATCCATGCTGTCTTCTTCAAACCGACATGTGCACACTCTTCCCCTTTCTTCTTTCTAACACTGTATCATCCACATCTAAGAATGAAACATATAAAGGTGGAGAGATTACACAGAAAGAAATGGCAAAATAGGCAATGAATCCAAATTTATCCCTTTAAACATTTTTTATTCTTCTCCATCACCACAAATTTTCTGTCACCAATTCCAAGCCGCTTTCCATTCCTGTAGTGTAAAACATATCATACATGAGCAAAGTTCACCATCACTCTGTTTAGCTAAAACATCCCCACTTGGCCCAAAACTTGAATAAAACTATTCAAACTTTTTTTTAGTGTGTGTGTGTGTGTGAGGGGGTGAGGGTGGGGTGGGCTGGGGTGGGGAGTTGGGGTGGAGGGGTTGAGGGGAGGGCCAGTGCATGACTTTACAAGTTATCAGGATTTTTTTCTCCATGGGAAATTTGTAACTTTAGCAAATGGGACATTTGAGCAGCAGCTACATATTTATTTCCTAATAAAGAAAACAAAATTCTGGCAGCTGCGGAATTTGATCCCGGGCCCTCAGATTCTATCGCTTCCAAGGCTGATGCATCACCACTTGGCCACCACTCTACATGTGTCAGCCCGCATTCTCTGGTCATGCCCCTTTCTGAGGGTCCCCAGTTCGAATATCGGTAATGGTGCCTGGTGGATAAAGAGTGGAGATTTTTCCGATCTCCCAGGTCAGCATATGTGCAGACCTGCTTGTGCCTGAACCCCCTTCATGTGTATACGCACACAGAAGATCAAATACGCATGTTAAAGATCCTGTAATCCATGTCAGCGTTTGGTGGGTTATGGAAACAAGAACGTACCCAGCATGCACACCCCTGGACACGGAATATGGCTGCCTACAAGGTGGGGTAAAAAATCAAAACGGTCATACACATAAAATGTTACATGTCTGTCTGAGTGTGTATGTATGCATGCATATCTGAAATATGATTGAATGACACAGGAAATGAATGATGAGTGCCCGATGGCAGCCATCAGTTGGCTCTACCCAGGTATGCAGCCTGTTGTGCAAACGACCTTGTGTTTGTAAAGCACACACAGCTTGGTCTCCGACCGAGGACAGGCGCTATATAAGTATCTGTATCATCATGCCATTATCTGCAGTGTGGGGTACAGCAGGAGCAGTTCCCTGTGGTCATGTTGTCTGAACTGCAGGAACCTAGTTTCTACAGAGGGAATGGTGAAAGAAACTTGAAGTAACTTTATAGAAAAAAAAGAAGAAAAAAAAAAAAGAAAGAAAAAAAGGAGAAAAAATAGAAAGGTTAAAATTTTTTCTTCTTCTTCTTCCAGGAACTTGGCGCTCCAGATTTACAAACCCCTCCCCCTTCCTCCCCAACCCTCCCTTCCCCCTGCTCCCTTCACCCCCCGAAAAACAACAACAAACAAACCATAAAAGTGGTCAGGACAACTGGCATCTAATATATATATATATATATATATATATATATATATATATATATATATATATATACACAAAATGTAAAACAAGCAGAATGATCAACCTTGACTGTCACATGAAAACAGCGAGCATGCTGACTTGAAATTTGCAGAGGCATGTACTAAAATACTTGGTCTTTGTCTAACAACCAACACAGATCTATTTCTATATGTACACATACTGAAATGTAAAATAACCACTTGGGGGGGAAAAAAACCCAAAGAGTAACGTATTTCATGGGCAGGAAAGAGGCATCTGTCCACAAGTGTTCTCAGTCAACACATACATATATACACATATATTGTAACCAGCACAACAGACAATTTATCAACAAAAGGCAGTGCAAGGATGAGACATTTGGCAAGATAAAAGTTACAGATAAAAACAATGCACAGCAAAGTATGGACAACGCTTAATCAGTTAAACTCTTCAGACAAAATACCACATTTGGGTTATCATTCTGTACAAACTGAAAATGTATGTTGTAATTGGTGATTTTTTGTTTGTTTGTTTTGTTTTGTTTTTCTATTATATTGTCCAGTAGCTGATCTGCTCATAGTCCAAAGTAAGAGACACACATACGTACGTACAAACTACAAGGCAGGTACAATTCTCCATAAACACAATCGTGATGAAACATGTGAATGTCCGTGATAAAGTTTTTTAAAATTTTTTTAACTTCCCTTTGTGCCCTGCAGCTGAACATAAAATGGAACCCCCAACATTTCACACTTCTGTCACATAAAATAATATCAAAAGACGTGAACCACATAAAGCTGAACATGTTTAAAGGGAAAATGGAGATCTGTTATGCCCGTACAGAGACTTTGGCTTGTAGTCACACAAAGCTTTTTTTTCCTTCTAGAATCTTTGCTGAACTGTGCAAAAACAATCCAAGACAAGTGGTGAGACCCGGGACACGGGCGACACAAATGGTACACATCAAAGCTGGAATGTTTTGATACCAAACACCGTGCAAGACCATCACTACACACACATGACAGAAAACAACACACACTGAATAGCTATAAAACACTTATTCTAAATATAATGTGCATAGTGATCATGTGAGTGAACATGCACAAATGCTTCTTCATGTGTGTGTGTGTGGGTGTGGGTGTGTGCATGTGCGTGCACGGCCCATTTACACTCACGTGTACAACATAAATTTCACTGCTGAGGTGTATACTTTTGTCACATGTATACAAGACTCTGACAACTACAACACTTTCTTCTTTTTTTTTTTTCTCCAGTGAAAACAGAATCAACATCAACTGATGGAAATGAAACTACAGTGTCACGTATCTTGACAAAATCCAACTCTAACAGACAGACTGAACATCTATGGTGTAAAATAAATCTGTTTAAAAAAACAACAACAACAACAACAAAGCCAATAAAACCAGTACACATACTCCGACACTCGTAAGGCAGCCAAGACTTGAATGGGAGTAGGGCAGAAAATAATGTTGAATGTTTTTTTTTCTTCTCTCGGATTGACACAGCACACTCCTTGCTCCACATACATTCCAAAAAGGGTGCTTCTTTGGGAGCACACACACAAAAAAAGGTCTCTTTGGGGGTCACTTGCACCTCTTTCCCTTTCTCTGCCACGCACGTGCGTGACAATATCAGCTGTAATGGATCCAAACCGTAAACCGGAAATCTTCCCAATAAAACACGATTCACAACACAGCAGCCAGGAGCCAGTCTTGTTCACAGAGGAGCCAGTCATGGAACGGAAGCTTCACCATTCAAGAAACCAGCAGAGGAACAGAACCTTCCAAGTCCCACGTTAACAGTGTTGACATCCAAGACAGTTATATTTAAAAGTAGGCTGTCTCACTTAGGGCATGCGAGAGATAATGACAATACAAAATCACATTGACAAAATCATGTTTTCTACGCAGATTGCAAGATTCAAAAGGAGGACATTCTCAACATTAAACAGTGAATAAGTTCATACGCGTACGCTAAACACAGAGACGGTCACAAAGCGTGTATCAAAACTTGACCTTGGATCTTCACAAGTTTGCATAGCTAATGCAAGACATGTAAACTAATAATTTACACTTCAAGTAAACACAAAATTAAAAAAACAAAACAATAAAAAAACCCACAGAAATAAAAAAAAACAACAAAAAACCCAGCATAATTGACACAGCGATCGTTTTTTCGGTGCATAGGCTGATTCAGGAAAAAGAGATGAGGGCAGAGTGGGGGACGGATGGGCAAAAGAGGGAAGGTGTGGGTGTGGGGGAGTGGGGGGTGGAGGTGTGGGGGGAAGGCAGAGTATAAAAACCAGGCTGACATTCATAACACAGCAAAATAGAGAAAGTTTCCACCACCACCACCACCCCACCCCACCTCACCAAAATAAAAAAAACACCCCAAACCAAAAACAACATAATAATCCAAATCATTATGTCAGTATTTATCTTTCATTGAACACATATATCAATTTAAACTCAAAAGGTAAAGCTGAGTTGTATTAAAAAAATATTTAAAAAAATCAACAAAAATCAACACCAAGCAGACACACCATTACTGTGTACAACCCAGGCATGATATCAGGCAGTGTACTAATTTGGCTGCACTATCCAAAAAAAAAAAAAAAAAAAAAGTTTCTTAAAAACAATCCACTGAACTTCGAACTTTGATTATTCTGCATAATTATTTATTTCTTTATGCAAAAAAAACCAACAACTTCAGTCATGCCATTCATGTTATTAGTTATTAATTATATGAAATACATCACAGAGAAGATAACTCTGTCTCGATCATTTTTGTTTACTGTGCAATAAAAATATAATTCTAAATTTTTCACCATCTGTCAAAGTTGTTTTTTTTTTTTTTTTTTTTAGTCAAATTGCTTCCCATCTGTTGAAGATTGGTTTTTCTGGGCAGCAGTCAGTTATAGTATCTATTACAAAAGCAGCTTAACCATCAAACCCTGTATTAACGTTTAACATTTGTTTTAAGCAGCAGTTTAGAAAATATCTATTATTGGAATTGATCTACTTATCCATGGGTACATGTATCTCTCTCTCTCTCTCTATATATATATATATATACTCTCTTCTACATCCTTTTCACTTTCTACCAATCCCCGTTTTTCGCTCTTGTTGAAGTGTTTTGAGTGGACTTTTTGCAGTGCACACAGCGCTTCTGGTATCAGCTACATAATCTGTCTCTCCCCCTCCCAACCCCCACTATCCCTGTTGCCTGCTAAACAGCTGTTGCCTTCAAAATGTTCGTGTAAATTATTAGCACTGGCATTGCTGTTCTTTAAATGAGCTGTCCAAATCAGACTGCAGAATACACATTAAAAATCAAAGCAATAATATCAGAACTGGGGGCACATTAATTATCATCCATTAAATTCACTGCCAGCAATTACAATATCTGCATAAACGTTATGTCTGGGGTTAATACAGTGTTGTGAAACCAAACTATCTGTATGGATTTTCTTCATCCTGAAGATCTCACCCAATAAAGCTGTGTGTTGATTCTAACTGTTCTCAAATAAAGCAATGTGTCGATTTTGTTCTCAGATATAACCATATGTTGATTCTAGCTGCTCTCAAACAAAGCCATGTGTCAATTCTAATTCTTCTCAAATAAAGCAATGTGTCAATTCCAATTCTTCTCAAATAAAGCCATGTGTCTATTCTGTTCTGAAATAAAGCTATGTGTCGATTCAAACTGTTCTCAGATAAAATGATACAGCTGAACTAGAACAACTGACAAAAACAAAAAAACTATAAAAAAAAACAACAACAAAAAAACAACAACCTTGTCTGCAACAAAGATTAGCAAGAAGAAAACGTCTGGCAAAAACATCTGTGATATACAACAAAACCATAACTAGCATAGTAATAGTGGTGGTATTCAATAACAAGCTGTTGAAGTGTTACGAGTGTTGAAAGCAGTATACGGCCATTAGCAGTAACTGTATGGTAAATGACAGACAGTTCATAACATCAGCAGCTCAACTCCAGCCCAGATGACGTCCCAAAGAATGTTTACAATGCAAGCCAAAAGCATTCACCAACCTTCTTGGTGTCCAGCAACCCAAAACACCAACTGCTGAACAAGCATGAACTGCGTTACCCGCGTTAACTGGACTGCCGCACTTTGGGCGGGAGGCGCTACAGCTTGACCCACACGTGCATTGTGGGATAAGGGAGAGTTCTTTTACATGCTCACCCGTTTTGCTGATATTCTTCCCGTGTCAACCAAAGGGATTTTTCTTTTCTTTTCTTTTTTCTTTTTTGTGTGTGACAAAATCAGATTGTATTAACTTCTGTTTCAGGGAGATACAACAGACAGCACCACGCACACTAAGGTTTTATACACAGCTCAAGTCCTTGCTAGGTGCCGGCCACAAGTACGCAGTTTCAGTTTTAGTTTCTCAAGGAGGCGTCACTGCATTCGGACATATCCATGTATGCTACACCACATCTGCTTGGCATATGCCCGGCCAGCAGCATTTCCCGATGCATTTAGTCAGGCATTGACTGCATGCATATCTTTGTGAACCTATTCGAGTAGGTATCTTCAACAGAATTTTGCTAGAGGACAACACTCTTGTTGCCATGGGTTCTTTTCCAATGCGTGCTGCACAAGGGACCTCGGTATATCGTCTGATCCAAATGTCTGGACGCCCAGTTTGATTTTCCTGTCAAACTTGAGAGAAAGAGTGAGAGCAGGATTCGAACCCACACCATCACTGATTCTCTATATTGGCAGCTGAGCGTCTTAACCATTCTGCCACCTTCCTCCTTATTATTATCATCATCATCACAGGCACTGACCAGGCCGACACACACATCATCCACATTCTAGGGTGTGAGGAGAAAGGCTGCATGTGAACGTCTGGCAATATTTTGACACACTGGGGAGGAAAGGGGGCAGTAGGGGAAGGGGGGAGGAGGGCAGAAATAATTGGTGAACCGAAATGGTTTTAAAATAAATCATTGCCTGTCGCCAATGAAAAAAGACTGGTGAAAACGAGTATTAAAAAATATGATTGCCTATTATCAAATAATAACAAAATCTGATTTTAGAGGGGAAAAAAAAGCTCACTTAAATGCCTGTGTTCAGTTTCCATGATGCTTAAAACTTTTTTTCCCCCTGTGAACTTGTTGAAGCTAACAGAATGTTAGATAAATATAATATAATAATAAAAGTCATTTTGAATGAAAAAAAAAAGAAAAAAAAAGAAAGATTAAAGCTATATCATCACATATGCTCCTGCACACACACAGTGACATACACTCAGGATTAGGTATTTCAACTAGTCTCTCCACATTAGCAGTAAACCATTCAACTGAACGAATGTAAAAATCATGGAAAGTCTGCCAGTATGACCTCATCTTACAGTGTTTGAGATGAAAAAAAAGAAAAGAAAAAAAAGAAAGAAGAAAACCACAGAAGTGAAAAACACTGGTGCGTGGTGAAAAAACCATCCAGTCCCACCTTACATTAATTCTATAGGACTCCTGAACACATACCAAAAAAAAAAACAAACCAAAAACAACAGCAAAAAAACCCAACTTGGCTATCGCTGCAAAGAACAGCTTATCAGTCGCCAGTTTTTCTCTCCCCAAAGACGAAACACGTCCAGTGATTAAAACAAAATAAATGCAGGAAGTAAGAAAGCCTTACATGACAGACAAGCTTCGAATTGCACAACCATGGCACACACACATCGGTGCGGGAGTCCACGTCTTTCTTGTCCCAGCTGTCCGCAGTTCTAATGCTTTGAGCTACAGCATGAGTGAATGAACAAAGCGAAATGGAGATGTTGTATCATCTTTGTCTTCTCCGTCCATGTGCCACAGGACTGCCGGTGAACAAGTACTGGTGACTGAATGACGACTGTCCAAACCAATGATTACACAAGAGGTGTGCAGTGCAACAAAGGGAGGTGAATGAGCAATGGTGACTGGTCCTTCTGCAGTTACCTCCCCTCCGATTGTCTCACATGTTCTTCCGTGATTTCATGCAATGAACTGGTTGGATCTTCAGAGAAATGTTTTTTTGCAGTCTGCCAACGACAACGTAGACACCTCTCTCCACATTATCATCACCCCCATTCTTGAAGAAGCATGCAAAATCGAAACGGGCATCATTTCAAATCGGAAGCAGCGTCATTCAGTCTTGCATAACTTATCACACGTTTTCTTTGGTACTGGGCCAGATCTGTCTGTACCTTTTCACGGGGTTTTGACAGACACAATCAGACCTCTAGCTTGGGGTCTCTTTCAAGAAGAAGAAAATATCAGATTCATAGGTCAGTGTCTGAACTTTACGACACACCAAGGTGAAGGCAGGCCCAGGACCTGTGTGTCCACGTCAGATTTTTATCACAAAAGGTTGCTTGGTTAGTTGGTTGCTTGCTTCGTCTTGGGCCCACCAGAGCACAGAACATACCTGGTATGTATGCAAGACCTGTGCCGAGTTATCACAAATATAAGGTTGGTAGCTGGGAGCTGCGGTGTCACCTCCAGTCTACTTACCACCCCCATACAGCAATCTGGTTACATGGAGGTCAGCTCCTCTTTACTGTTGATTTTCTCCTTGGATGGGGAATCCCCTTTGCTGCCCACGCTGGCTTCCTGCTCTGGTGGCTGTGGCTGCTGCTGTTGCTGAGGTTCCTGCAGAGGACTGGTGGCCCCGTTCAGCAGCAGGGCGGAGGAGGAGGTCTGAGGGGTGTTGTCATCCCCGTTGTGCTGCCTCTCGGGACTGTCTGTGGAGGGTTGGTTGAGGGCGTTCCTCTCTCCCAGGTTGCCGCCCTCCTCCTCCTCCTCATCGTCGTCATCGTCATCCTCCTCCATGCCGAAGTCCTTCACAGCCTTGTCAAACTGCTCCTGTAGCTGCTGGCACTTCTGCTGGAAGTCCTCCATGTGATGCTTCAGGTACTGCACACACACATGGGCAAAACAGTGGTTTTTTGGTGTGGTGTTTTTTTTCCCCCGTTTTTGTTGTTGTTTTTTTGCACTCATGGGCTGCAACTTCCACATTCACTCATATGCGTGAGCACAACAGCAAAGTGAGAGCTGTATTATCAAAGGTTTCTCCATTGCAATGAGAAATCATCTACAGCTATGTCTTTTGTGAAGAACTATGACTCTCAAACTAGAAGGCAAGATCGCACTGGCTCTTAGTGCTGCAGCCTTGGGGGCTAGTTGGCCTTTGGAAACCATCCCAATGCTGGCCGTCCTAAAACCCTCTTGGCTAAAAGAGTGGGGGTGTAACTTGGGCAAGACACTCTCCGCTATAATCAAATTCTATCCTAGATAGTTGGGTCAACAGTTGCCTCCTCTGCTGTTCTGATGGTCATAGTTGGACACGATTGACTATTACATATATAATATATATATTTACCCTGCCGAGAAGGCAGCCTGACTCTTGTTTTTCAGGGATGTGCAGGCTGGGTTATGTTCTTGTTTCCATAACCTGTCACTGACATGGACTATGCTATCTTTATTGTACATGTTTGATCTTCTGCTTGCGTACACACACTAAAAGGGGTTCAGGCATTAGTAGGTCTGCACATCTGTTGACCTGGAAGATTTGCAGTATCAGTATCAGTATCAGTAGCTCAAGGAGGCATCACTGCGTTCGGTCAAATCCATATACGCTAAACCACATCTGCCAAGCAGATGCCTGACCAGCAGCGTAACCCAACGCGCTCAGTCAGGCCTTGAGAAAAAAAAAAAAAGATCTCCATCCCCAACCCACCAAGCATCATGACAGGGGTGCGAACCCAGGACTCTATGACTGAACGTCCAGTGCTTTAACCACCTGGCTGCTGCACCTATTGCAAAGCGGTGTTAGTGTGTGAGCTCCACATTGCTGAATTCGCATGATTCCCCAATCAAGCTACATAATTATGTGACCTAGTTGGAGACATAGTTTGACAACAAACAAGAACGCCAGAGAATCGACAGACAACCAGAAAATATGGAAAAACTTAACCATATGAAGAGCACAGGAACAGAAGTCATGATGGCTGCCTGAAAAAGAGGGTGCTAGCCAGCGGGACAAAGGGGAGGTTACCTACTTCCGGGAGGTTATCGGCCGTAGTTTCGTTTTCTCCGCATAGGCGGATAGTAGTTTGCACAGGACAGGAATGTCAGACCCCTGCCGGAGTCTGCACTAGTTGGGTCACGGTTAAGTATGTGTAATTAAATTCATATTTGTTGTTCAATTAAAATCCTGATTTTAGACCTTGGGTGACTTGTCGCTGCCTGACTGTAAGTTGTAACACTCCGGCCTTAGTGAAACTCTGGTTTTCTTTACAGCATCACCGAGGTACACTGTCATCCAGTACATTTTTGTCCACACGTTCATTATATTCTGGAGCCCTGATATGATGACATTTTTAAAAGTCAATTTTTCATTTTGATAATAATAATAAAAGCAGAAAATTTCAATAGAATTTAATGATAATAATGATAGTAACAACAACAACAATAACAATAATAACTTTTTTCTTTAAATTTGGTTTTACAGCCTCCATAAACCAAATGCATGATTTTTCTGATACACTTCATCAAAACAGCCTTATACAATTTCACACAATTGAAACTTGATTACAAAAAAAATATATGCTGACACAGTATAAACAAACATCGTCTCACCCAACAACCAACTCTCTCCACCAACTGAAAAATCCTTCATCTTGCATGCACATACATATGCCTCTTTATTATCATTACTTATCTAGGACTTGAAACACCACTTTATACCATCATTTTATCCCCACCTGTCAAGGGGTTCAAAATCTTACAATGTATACAGCTTGTCCTTTTCACCCCTGACCTTTTGTCCTTATCCTTTTGACCTCTTCCTTGTCCTTTTCAACTGTACCACTTCGTTAACCTTTCACCCCTTACGTCTTCCTAGTTCTGCGTCACCCCAAATGTTAACCTTTCACCCCTTACGTCTTTTTTTTTTTTCTTCTTTTTTTTTTTAGCTGTGGGGTGCAGTGTTTATTGACATCTACTTGGCTGCAACCTGGGCCTTTCTGTGTTTCTGCAACACCTGCACCATCTCCTCGCGTTTCCTCTTGGCTCGGATGTGACAGCCCAGCCTTTTCTTACAGAACTTGAGGGCACGCTTGTCTTTGGAGATAAGCAGCAATTCCTGACACCGCCTTTCGTAGGGAGCAAAGCCAGCAATCTCACGCACCAGATCGCGCACAAAGCGGGCATGCTTGGTGGCCGTCCCCTTTCTGCGAGATGGACGATCTTTGCGACTCGTCTCCGTTTTGGTCACTTTTCGGACTTTCTGAAGACCTACCACCGGCTGGTACCACACCATGATGTATATCTTGATGAGAGAGCCCTTATGTCTTCCTAGTTCAGCACCACCCCCACCCCAAATGTTAACCTTTCACCCCTTACATCTTCCTAGTTCTGCACCACCCCCACCCCAAACGTTAACCTTTCACCCCTTATGTCTTCCTAGTTCTGCACCACCCCCACCCCAAACGTAAACCTTTCACCCCTTATGTCTTCCTAGTTCTGCACCACCCCCACCCCAAACGTAAACCTTTCACCCCTTATGTCTTCCTAGTTCTGCACCACCCCCACCCCAAACGTAAACCTTTCACCCCTTATGTCTTCCTAGTTCTGCACCCCCCCCACCCCAAACGAAAACCTTTCACCCCTTATGTCTTCCTAGTTCTGCATCACCCCTTACATCTTCCTAGTTCTGCACCACCCCTTACATCTTCCTAGTTCCACCCCAAACGTAAACCTTTCACCCCTTATGTCTTCCTAGTTCTGCACCACCCCCACCCCAAACGAAAACCTTTCATCCCTTATGTCTTCCTAGTTCTGCACCACCCCCACCCCAAACGAAAACCTTTCACCCCTTATGTCTTCCTAGTTCTGCACCACCCCCACCCCAAATGTTAACCTTTCACCCCTTACGTCTTCCTAGTTCTGCACCACCCCCACCCCAAACGTAAACCTTTCACCCCTTACATCTTCCTAGTTCTGCACCACCCCCACCCCACACGTTAACCTTTCACCCCTTACGTCTTCCTAGTTCTGCACCACCCCCACCCCAAATGTTAACCTTTCACCCCTTATGTCTTCCCAGTTCTGCACCACCCCCACACCAAACGAAAACCTTTCACCCCTTACATCTTCCTAGTTCTGCACCACTCCCCACCCCAAACGTAAACCTTTCACCCCTTATGTCTTCCTAGTTCTGCACCACCCCCACCCCAAACGTAAACCTTTCACCCCTTACGTCTTCCTAGTTCTGCACCACCCCCACCCCAAATGTTAACCTTTCACCCCTTATGTCTTCCTAGTTCTGCACCACCCCCACACCAAATGTTAACCTTTCACCCCTTATGTCTTCCCAGTTCTGCACCACCCCCACACCAAATGTTAACCTTTCACCCCTTATGTCTTCCTAGTTCTGCACCACCCCCACCCCAAACGTAAACCTTTCACCCCTTATGTCTTCCTAATTCTGCACCACCCCCACCCCAAACCCATTTACCTGATCTTTGTCTTTTTCGGCCTCCTTGCGAACCTCGTCCAGTTTGGACTGCAGCTCTCCTTTGCGTTTGTCCAGCAAATCGTTCAGCTGAAATTGTAGATACACACATCTGTTAATATTGTGCATGTGTGTGTGTGTGTGTGTGTGTGTGTGTGTGTGCATGCGTGCATGTGCATTCATGTGTGTGTGCGTGTGCATTCACTGATGGGTGTGGTCAAAGTGTTGGATCCCTCACAATGTTTCTGTAACTTGTGGATCAGTCCAAGCACTGAGAGACAGTGGAATCTCACCTTTGCAACAATGCTGCCGTGGGTTCTTTTTCAATGTGCCAGGTACGCACACTGCATCTGGAACCTCGGTTAATCATCTCGAATGACTAGACGCTCAGACTGATTTTCAAATCAGTCTTGGGGAAATAGCGCGGGATTCGAACCCACACCCTCATGAACTCTGTACTGGCAGGTAAGTGTCTTAACCATTCTGCCACCTTCCTCCCTGCCAGATGGCAGCCCAAAGCTGTACGGTGGCTTTTTTTTTTCTTCTTGAGTAAACAGGGTAAGATTCTTCTATTATGACAGTTTACAAAACCTTCAAACTCTACACTCTCAATTCAAGAATTCAACATTTCCACACTCTTCAGCATACTCTCTCTCTCTCTCTCTCTCACACACACACACGCATGCACACACACACATACACACATGCATGCACACACACACACACACAAAAGTGGAGTGATGGCCTAGAGGTAACGCGTCCGCCTAGGAAGCGAGAGAATCTGAGCGCGCTGGTTCGAATCACGGCTCAGCCGCCCGGATATTTTCTCCCCCTCCACTAGACCTTGAGTGGTGGTCTGGACGCTAGTCATTCGGATGAGACGATAAACCGAGGTCCCGTGTGCTAGCATGCACTTAGCGCACGTAAAAGAACCCACGGCAACAAAAGGGTTGTTCCTGGCAAAATTCTATAGAAAAATCCACTTCGGTAGGAAAAACAAATAAAAAACTGCACGCAGGAAAAATACAAAAAAAAATGGGTGTCGCTGTAGTATAGCGACGCGCTCTCCCTGGGGAGAGCAGCCCGAATTTCACACAGAGAAATCTGTTGTGATAAAAAGAGAAATACAAATACAAATACACACACACGTGCATGTATGCACACATGCATGTGCGCAAACACACATTACAAAGTTAATGTTGACTCACACTAAACGTTTAGAATTTTATCCAACACAGAGTCTGGTACTAACTGGCAATTTTCTTGTTGTCCTGTTCATTTATAAATGTGTTGTATTGTGACATGTTCCAAATAAAATACTGTTTTAACCAGCTGGTGGTCGCCGTTTATTTGTATTTGTATTTCTTTTTATCACAACAGAGTTCTCTGTGTGAAATTCAGGCTGCTCTCCCCAGGGAGAGCGCGTCACTATACTACAGGGCCACCCTTTTTTTTTTTTAAATTTTTTCTTGCGTGCAGTTTTACTTGCTTTTCCTATCGAAGTGGATTTTTCCACAAAATTTTGACAGGAACAACACTTTTGTTGCTGTGGGTTCTTTTACGTGCGCTAAGTGCATGCTGCACACAGGACCTCAGTTTATCGTCTCATCCGAATGACTAGCGTCCAGACCACCACTCAAGGTCTAGTGGAGGGGGAGAAAATATTGGCGGCTGAGCCGTGATTCGAACCAGCGCGCTCAGATTCTCTCGCTTTCTAGGCGGACGCGTTACCTGTCGGCCGTCACTCCATGCTAAGTTACACCGTTTCAAATCTTACCTCTTGTCGCTCAGTGACCACAGCATCCACATGTTTCTGCTGCTCTTCCCGTTTAATTCTGGAAGACAAAAAACAACAACAAAATTTCGTTTAACCAATGGTCCAAAGTCCACTGTTCTGCATCAACATTACCCAAGTGCGACATTTCTTCTTGCATTGCTGCTGAGTGCACATGTCAAGTGACTGGTACAAGGGTAAGCCCGGCGCTTCTTTCTTAAGAGGTGGTGTCTGGGTTTGTTCCAATGTACAAGTTATTCACTTGTATTCTAGCTGAATCGGTAGCATTAAGCAGCATTGACTTGAAGTTGTGTACCTTGAGGATGGAAGGGGTCACCACTCGTTCACTTCAAACTGGGTCAGGGAGCAAAGGTTAGTTATGGTTCTGTTGGCGGGAAACTGGCTGCAGCTGTCAGAGCTATGTTACAATGTGAAAAAAATGGTCTTATGAACATGACCCCTTTGACAAAAAGTCACGCATGGCGGTACATTGTCTAGTCAACAAAAGTCGCCTATGGTGGTGAAAAGATCCTCTGATGGAGATCGAACCTGTCCCCTCTCAGTTATCAGTCCACCATGCTAACGTGTTGCCCTGGCAGCTGGTAAAGTCTTTAATTTTCTTACATTTGCCTTGCTTTCAATCAAATTGTGTACTTAAAAAAACAACAAAAAACAAACAAACAAACAAAAAAATTACTATGGAGGGTTTGCATACCCACTTTCTTCTGATTTTCATGGAGATTCAAGAGTTATTTTAAGCGAGAACTGGGTGCAAATGCGTGTATTGATTTCCTGTTTTTCTCGATCACCAAAAAACTAAAATTTCACTATCGTGACAAAAGGATTTCTGAACAATTTCGGTGTCTATTTTTTGCAAGTTTACAAGATATATTTGGTTTTATAATACCCATTATTTGCTTTTGTCTCCAATGTTTACTCTGAGCGTGTTTCATGTCACATCTCTGCCATTACGTACTTGAACTGATCCATTTATAAACACTGCCGAACAGTTGTCCGGACAAAGGCAGTGCAACCTCAGAGAAGCGTGTTACGGTGTGTGTATTCTATCCACATAAACTTTGCCGAACAGTCGTCCGAACAAAGGCAGTGCAAACTCAGAGAAGCGTGTTACGGTGTGTGTATTCTATCCACATAAACTTTGCCGAACAGTCGTCTGAACAAAGGCAGTGCAAACTCAGAGAAGCGTGTTACGGTGTGTGTGTTCTATCCACATAAACTTTGCCGAACAGTCGTCTGAACAAAGGCAGTGCAAACTCAGAGAAGCGTGTTACGGTGTGTGTATTCTATCCACATAAACTTTGCCGAACAGTCGTCTGAACAAAGGCAGTGCAAACTCAGAGAAGCGTGTTACAGTGTGTGTGTTCTATCCACATACTGTGATTTTAGACGAGTTAAGGTGGTGGGCTGCCATTGATGTCATATGACCCACTTCTCACTCTGCAAGTGATGAAAGGTCCTGCACAAAAGCTGGCCTACAAACCCTCCCTATTGTGCTGAATTACTTTTTTTTTTTTTTTTGTCACAGGTTTGTGTTGTACAACGTGTCATCTGTGCGAAATTCGAGCCAGAGTGCAGTGCAATTCTTCTTTTTTCTCCTTTTTTTTTTTAATCTGTCTGCAAGTGTGTTTATTTGTTTTACCATTATTCTACAGAATTTGCCAGGGACAACCATTTCGTTGCCGTGGGTTCTTTTACATGTCCTTAGTGCAAGCTGTGAACAGGACCTCGATTTGTTGCCTTACCTGAAAGACTAGCACCCAGACCACTACTCAAGGTCTAGTGGAGGGGGTGGGGGGGGGGGAAGGGGAGTGAAAATCCCAATCTGTGTGGGATTCCAGCTTGTGGACAATCGCTTCCTAGTCAGGCATATTACCAAGAAGCCAACGCTCCACGGCGATTTACCCTTTCATTCGGAAGGAACAAAACAAAGGATAACAAGAGAGGCAAGGCCTTCAAGACTCACTTGTGATAAATTAACTCCCCTAGCATTAATTACAGAGTAATTTCCCTTTTTTACTATCTGCACCAAAACGTTTGTTGCAAAAATAAATAAAAATTCCATGCTTAGCAAAAGAAGTTTATGTTTGAACAAAAAATGATAATGATGACTCCTCTTGTTGTTGTGTCAGAATAAGAGGTCAAAGTGCCAAGTTTAGAGAATACAAAAAATATAAATATAACAGTAAATGCAGTTTGCATATAATTAGGCTTCTTTTAAAAAAATTTTTTGTGCCCATCCCAGAGATGCAATATTGTTTTAAACAAGATGACTGGAAAGAACTGAATTTTTCCTATTTTTATGCCTAATTTGGTGTCAACTGACAAAGTATTTACAGAGAAAATGTCAATGTTAAAGTTTACCACGGACACACAGACACACACACAGACAACCGAACACTGGATTAAAACATAGACTCACTTTGTTTACACAAGTGAGTCAATAAATGCCAACATTCCTTGTGACCTTTTTTCTAGCACTTTTTCTGAAGACACATCTCTATTTAAACCTTTTTTTAAAAAACTTTTTTTTTTTGACGGTGTCTTTATCTTCAGTATTTTTTTCTTCCTTTTTTTTTTCTCTTATTTTCGTAGGCTCCTCTTTAGCTTAACCTTTTTTTCTTTTTTTTTTCTTCTGAAAGTGCCTCTCCATGTAAACTTCTTTTTCTGTCTGCACTTCTTTATCTGAACCTTTTTCTAATTTTTTTTTCTGCATGTATCTGTTTATCCTAACCTTTGTCCAGCTTCTTTTTCTGTTGATACCTCTTTATGTTAACTTTCTTTTTCCAAATTGTTTTTTTCTTCTTCTGTCCACACCTCTGTATCTTAACCTTCTTTTTTCAACTCGTTTTTTTCTTCTGTCAACACCTCTTTATCTTAACCTTTTTCCAACTCGTTTTTTTCTTCTTTTCTTCCTGTTGACAACTCTTGATCTTAACCTTCTTTTTCAAACTCTTTTTTTCTTCTTCTGTTGGCACCTCTTTATCTAAACCTTCATTTTCCAACTTTTTTTTTCTTTCTGTCGACACCTCTTTATCCTAACCCTTTTTTTTCCAACATTTAAAAAAATTTCTGTCGGCACCTCTTTATCTTAACCTTCTTTTTCCAACTTTTTTTTTTCTTCTTCTGTCCATACCTCTTTAACCTTCTTTTTCCAATTTTTTTTTTATCCACCTGTGCACCTATTTATCCTAACCTTTTTCCAACTTTTTTTCTCTGTCGACTCCTCTTTATCTTAACTTTCTTTTTCCAACTTTTTTTTTTCTGTTGAAACCTCTTTATCCTAACCTTTTTCCAACTTGTTTTTATTATCTCAGAACCTCTATATCTTAACCATCTTCCAACTTGTTTTTTCTTCTTCTGTAGGTGCCTCTTAACTTTTTTTTTCTGAAGGTGACTTTTACTATTTTTTTTCCTAACATTCTTTTTGTCTGAATCATATACTTTATTTATTTTTTTCCAAACATTTTTATCATTTCTTGAAACCATCAGCCAGATCACCTGGACAGCTCATGCTTGTCAGTGTGCTTGCGAGCCAGGAGCTTCATGTGCTCGCGGATCTGCGGGTCCCGCTTCTTCTTCAGCTCCAGCACATCGTGGGCGTGCGTCTCGTCCAGCCGCTTCCGGTGGGCCGCCTGGCTGGCCGCCATGGCCTCGAACAGCGCGTCATAGAGGGCGCTGTGGTGCCGCTTGTGCACGTCCAGCTGGGCCTGCAGGTGGTCGCGGTTCAGCGCCATCATCACGTCCGCGTGCTTGTACTTTGTCCCACGAAGCTGTAAGAAAAAAACCCAATCAAAACGGTGGTCGCGGTTCAATGCCATTATCACATCCATGTGCTTGTACTTTGTCCCTTGAAGCAGGGAAAAAAAAACAACAAAAAAGGTGGTCGCAGTTCAGCGCCATCATCACGTCAGCGTGCTTATACTTCGTCCCTCGAAACTGGAAAACAAACAAACAAACAAACAAAAAAAGGTGGTTGTGGTTCAGCACACTTATAACGTCCACGTGCTTGTTCTTATTCCTCAAAGCTGTAAAAAATAAAAGCCAACACATGTCCGTGTAAATCAAAAAGTGTGCTGTCGTTTCCACTGAAATTTTAAAATCTGTATATCATTGAAACTGGAAATTGTAAATAAGATTCGTTCAATGCCATCATCACATTCTGCGTGCTTGTACTTCATCCCCCGAAGCTGAAAAACAAACAAAAAGCAAACACAAAAAACACATGTCAGTGAGAAAAAAAAAATGCAATCATTTCAGTTGAAATCTTAAAAACCTGTGTGTTGTTTTCAAATCGGAAATTTGAAACAAGTTTCATTCAAATAACAATATAATTTAAAAGCAAACTTATTTCTTTTCTTTCTACTTTGGGTTTGAAAATGTATCTTTTCTCCTTCCTTGTGGCCAACACTTCTCCGTTTCCTTTCCGATTTGGTTTCAAGAATTCATTTGAGACTCTTTATTGGCTTCAAATAGAAGGATCTGGTATGCGCTAGGGGTACTGAAGTAATATTCAATCATCTGCCGCTCCATATGATTATCAAAATCACAGAACATAATGGCTGGTCATGTATGCTCCTCCCTCATTCCTCACCCGCCAGCCATCCACATATATATATATATATGTGATAGTCAGTCGTGTCCGACTATGACCATCAGAACAGCAGAGGAGGCAACTGCTGTTCCGACTATTTGGGCTAGAATCTGATTATAGTGGAGAGTGTTTTGCCCAGGTTACATCCCCACTCTCTTGGCCAAGAGGGTTTTAGGACAGTCGGCGTTGGGATGGTTCCCAAAGGCCAACTAGCCCACAAGGCTGAAGCACTACGAGCCAGTGCAATTTTGCCTCCTAGTTTGACAGTCATAGTCCTTCACAAAAGACTAAGCTGTAAATGATTTCACATTGACTGAAGAAACCATTGATAATACAGCTCTCACTTTGCTGTTGGCCCAAATGTAAACTTATGTCAATCTGTGATATAAGCCGAGTGTTGGGCCGTAGCCATGCTGACCACATACGCACACACATATGCATGCAGACATTTGATGGAGTCTCCTGTCGGACCGACGGATGAGTAGGCAGGCATGCTTATCTGTCGGTATACCTTCCACAAAAAATTACTTTAAACACAATAGTAGGACCACCACAGAACTAGTGCACTCATCTCTGTATAACTAATATTTAACTCTTTTGGCGCCAAGTATGAACAAAAAACTCCCCAGTGCCAAATATCACAGACTCAATGCTCTCAGGCACATGGTTCACTTCCTGTCAAAACAACACAGTGTACTTAATCACTTCAAACTCGGTCAGGAGGTGAATGTTAGTCATTGTTCTGATGCACAGTAAAGTTGGCTGTAGCTGTCAAGCTTTGTTACCATGTGAAAAATGGTCCTTTTAACGTGACTCCTGGATGTTGACTAAAGCTGCCTGTGTCAGTAAACTGTCCTGCTGACTAAAATTGCCTAAGGTGGCGGAGGAATTAAGGAGAGAATGATGATAAGTATCCCTACGGAACAGGGCTCAGAATGAGTTAGTATGATAATAAATATCCATTCGGCACATGGCTGAACAAGTTAATATGATGATAAGTGTCCACATGACAGAGGGCTGAACGAGTTGATATGATGATAAGTATCCATAAATACAAATAATCATCACTGATTCTTTTCAAGCTTACTTCCTCAGTTAATAATATGATGTTAAGTATCCATAAATATAAATCATCATTGTGATTCTTTCCAAGCTTACCTCCTGAATTAATAATAATTATAATGATAGGTATCCATAAATAAAATCACTGTGATTCTTTTCAAGAGTTAATAATATGATGATAAGTATCCATAAATATAGTCATTGTGATTCTTTTTAAGCTTACCTCTGGAGTTAATATGATGACACATATAAAATTATTCACAAATAAAATCACCATGATTCTTTTCAAGGTTACCTCCTGAGTTAATAATATGATGATAAGTATCCATAAATACAAATAATCATTGGGATTCTTTCCTGAGTTAATAATAATTATGATGATAGGTATCCATAAATAAAATCACTGTGATTCTTTTCAAGGTTACCCTCTGAATAATAATTTCATGATAAGTATCTATACATATCGTCATCGTGATTCTTTTCCTGGTTACCTCCTGAGTTAATAATAATATGATAAGTATCCATAGATATAAATCATCATTGTGATTCTCTCCCAGCTCACCTCCTGGCCCTGAGCCTGAAGCAGCCCCTGCAGCTCCCCCATGAAGACCTGCTTCTTGCCCTCGCTGTCCTCTTTGTTCTTCTGCATCTTCTTCAGCGTCTTGGTGTGCAGCTTCTCCATCGAGATGCGCGCCTTCGTCTGGGCCGCGATCAGCTTGTCCAGCTGGATCTGGTGCTGCTCCTCCATCATTTCTCGGCTCTGTGGGGGTTAGGGGGGTGGTGGGGAGGGGGAGGGGGGAAAGGGAGATAATTTCAAGTGTTAAAAAAAAAGAAGAAAAAAAAGAGTAAAATGGTATAAAAAGCAACAACAGCAATGAACAACTCAATACAAAAAACAAAAGAAGTGTAAAAAAGGGGCAATATCCACAATTTTCCCCCCCCTCGAGACGGAATGAGTGGTGTTTCACAACAAGACCCGGACGTTCGCTCCGTCAGTCATACAGAGGAGTGGAGGGGAAGAAATTATTGATATTGCCACATATAGATATACACATATACAAGATATATATATATATATATATATATATATATATATATAATGAAAGAATAATGAATTCTAAAATAGCCCTTTAAAAACAAAACAAAATGAAACCAAAAAAAAGCACCTCAAAAACAAACAAGTAAATAAACAAACATTTAGTTCAACATGACGAAAAACAGAAGGTATTTTGTAAAAAAAAAAAAAGCAAGTGCAAAACATTGTTTAAAAACTCAAACAGGAGACAGCAACTGCCTCCTCTGCTAGTCTGATGATGACAGTCGGCCATGACTGACATCATACACCAGAGCGCACTACTCTCACAGTGCCGTTGCCTCCCCCCTCCCCCCCCGGCCCCCTCACCCACCTTGTCGTGCTTCCGGCGAATACTGTCCAGCTCCTTGTCTTTCTTGGCCAGCGCCTTCTGGAATGTCTTGGAGTTCTTCAGCTCATCAAGCGGCATCGGCGTCAGTAGAGATGGGTCTGAAAACCGCCCGCACACAATCATGGTTTTACGGCCCCATAGCCTTTTACCGCTCGCTATCAGGGCAGTGAATTATTATCCACTGTGACAGGCACAAAAATTGAGTGGTTTAGGCATTGCACTTTCAATATGAGGGTCCCGGATTCGAGTCCAGGATATGGCGCCTGGCGGGTGAAAGGAGTGGAGATTCTTCCAATCTCCCAGGACAGCAGATGTGCAGACCTGTGAGTGCCCAAACCCCCTTCATGTTTATACAAACGCAGAAGATCAAATATGCACGTTAAAGATCCTGTGATCCATGTCAGCGTTTTATGGGTTATGGCAACAAGAAAATACCCAATATGCACACCCCTCAAAACGGAGTAAGGCCTCCAACATGGTGGGGTGAATAAGCAAAATAGTCATGAACATAAAATGTTACATGTCTGTCTGAGTGTGTATATGTGCGTGCCTGAAATCTGATGGAATGACACAGGTAACGAATGATGAGCGCCCAATGGCAGCTGTCAGATGGCTCTACCCAGGCAGGCAGCCTGTTGTGCAAATGACCCCATGTTTATAAAGCGCTTAGAGCTTGGTCTCCGACCGAGGATAGGTGCTATATAAGTACCCATATCATTCATTCATTCAAGGGCTCAGCACAGGAAGGAGGGGCTCTCCTTCCACTGTTTCAACCTTACCCAACCAAGGTCGGGAACCCATTCACCCTTTAGTGGGGTGAGAAAAACCCACGTGAAGTGCCCTTCCCAAGGACACAACACCAAGCCGAAACTGAGCCTCGAACACTTGTACACCACACACAAAACACAAGAGAATACAAAAGCAGTACTGCACACAATACAGAACAGAATACATAACGATCTGTACTGACGTAGAACAGAATACAAAATACAGCTCACACACAAAACTGAATAGAACACAAAATGGTACCCACCCAATACTGAATACAAAACGGTCAATAGAGAACAAAGTACAAAATGGCCCCTACAGAATACAGAATATGAAACGGTCCGTACAGAACACAACACAAAACGGCTCACACAGGATGCAGAATACGAAAACAGTCTGTACAGAACACTATACAAAATGGCCCACACAGGATGCAGAATACGAAAACAGTCCATACAGAACACTATACAAAACGGCCCACACAGGATGCAGAATACGAAAACAGTCCCTACAGAACACTATACAAAACGGCCCACACAGCATGCAGAATACGAAAACAGTCTGTACAGAATACAACAGAAAACAGCCCACACAGGATGCAGAATACGAAAACAGTCCGTACAGAACACAACAGAATACGAAAACAGTCCGTACAGAACACAACAGAATACGAAAACAGTCCATACAGAACACTATACAAAACGGCCCACACAGGATGCAGAATACGAAAACAGTCCGTACAGAACACAACAGAAAACAGCCCACACAGGATGCAGAATACGAAAACAGTCCGTACAGAACACTATACAAAACGGCCCACACAGGATGCAGAATACGAAAACAGTCCGTACAGAACACAACAGAAAACAGCCCACACAGGATGCAGAATATGAAAACAGTCCGTACAGAACACAACAGAAAACAGCCCACACAGGATGCAGAATATGAAAACAGTCCGTACAGAACACAACACAAAACAGCCCACACAGCATGCAGAATACGAAAACAGTCTGTACAGAACACAACAGAAAACAGCCCACTCAGGATGCAGAATACGAAAACAGTCCGTACAGAACACAACACAAAATGGCCCACACAGCATGCAGAATACGAAAACAGTCTGTACAGAACACAACAGAAAACAGCCCACACAGGATGCAGAATATGAAAACAGTCTGTACAGAACACAACAGAAAACAGCCCACACAAGATGCAGAATATGAAAACAGTCTGTACAGAACACAACAGAAAACAGCCCACACAGGATGCAGAATACGAAAACAGTCTGTACAGAACACAACAGAAAACAGCCCACACAGGATGCAGAATATGAAAACAGTCTGTACAGAACACAACAGAAAACAGCCCACACAGGATGCAGAATACGAAAACAGTCTGTACAGAACACTATACAAAACGGCCCACACAGCATGCAGAATACGAAAACAGTCTGTACAGAGCACAACAGAAAACAGCCCACACAGGATGCAGAATACGAAAACAGTCCGTACAGAACACAACACAAAATGGCCCACACAGCATGCAGAATACGAAAACAGTCTGTACAGAACACAACACAAAATGGCCCACACAGCATGCAGAATACGAAAACAGTCTGTACAGAACACAACAGAAAACAGCCCACACAGGATGCAGAATACGAAAACAGTCCGTACAGAACACAACAGAAAACAGCCCACACAGGATGCAGAATACGAAAACAGTCCGTACAGAACACTATACAAAACGGCCCACACAGGATGCAGAATACGAAAACAGTCCGTACAGAACACAACAGAAAACAGCCCACTCAGGATGCAGAATACGAAAACAGTCCGTACAGAACACAACACAAAACAGCCCACACAGCATGCAGAATACGAAAACAGTCTGTACAGAACACAACAGAAAACAGCCCACTCAGGATGCAGAATACGAAAACAGTCCGTACAGAACACAACACAAAATGGCCCACACAGCATGCAGAATACGAAAACAGTCTGTACAGAACACAACAGAAAACAGCCCACACAGGATGCAGAATATGAAAACAGTCTGTACAGAACACAACAGAAAACAGCCCACACAAGATGCAGAATATGAAAACAGTCTGTACAGAACACAACAGAAAACAGCCCACACAGGATGCAGAATACGAAAACAGTCTGTACAGAACACAACAGAAAACAGCCCACACAGGATGCAGAATATGAAAACAGTCTGTACAGAACACAACAGAAAACAGCCCACACAGGATGCAGAATACGAAAACAGTCTGTACAGAACACAACAGAAAACAGCCCACACAGGATGCAGAATACGAAAACAGTCTGTACAGAACACAACAGAAAACAGCCCACACAGGATGCAGAATACGAAAACAGTCTGTACAGAACACAACAGAATATGAAAACAGTCTGTACAGAACACAACAGAATACGAAAACAGTCTGTACAGAACACTATACAAAATGGCCCACACAGGATGCAGAATACGAAAACAGTCCGTACAGAACAGTAAGCAAAAAGGTGCACATGGAATACAGAATACAAAACGGCCCAAACGGAACACGTCAAGTCAAGGGGGATAAACTGACCAGTCAAGGGGACAAAAATCCTGACAAGAGTCAAGGGGAATAAACATGTCTGACAAGAGTCAAGGGGGATAAACATGTCTGACAAGCCATACAGGATAAACAGGTCTGAAAAGTCAAGGGTGATAAACAGGTCTAACAAGAGTCAAGGGGGATAAACATGTCTGACAAGCCATACGGGATAAACAGGTCTGAAAAGTCAAGGGTGATAAACAGGTCTAACAAGAGTCAAGGGGGATAAACATGTCTGACAAGGTTCAAGGGGGATAAACAGGTCTGACAAGAGTCAAGGGGGATAAACATGTCTGACAAGAGTCAAGGGGGATAAACATGTCTAACAAGAGTCAAGGGGGATAAACATGTCTGACAAGGTTCAAGGGGGATAAACATGTCTGACAAGAGTCAAGGGGGATAAACACGTCTGACAAGGGTCAACGGGGGTAAACATGTCTAAGAAGAGTCAAGGGGGATAAACATGTCTGACAAGAGTCAAGGGGGATAAACATGTCTGACAAGGGTCAAGAGGGATAAACAGGTCTGACAAGCCATACGGGATAAACACGTCTGAAAAGTCAAGGGTGATAAACATGTCTAACAAGAGTCAAGGGGGATAAACATGTCTGACAGGGTTCAAGGGGGATAAACAGGTCTGACAAGAGTCAAGGGGGATAAACATGTCTAAGAAGAGTCAAGGGGGATAAACATGTCTGACAAGAGTCAAGGGGGATAAACATGTCTGACAAGGGTCAAGGGGGATAAACATGTCTGACAAGAGTCAAGGGGGATAAACACGTCTGACAAGGGTCAACGGGGGTAAACATGTCTAAGAAGAGTCAAGGGGGATAAACATGTCTGACAAGAGTCAAGGGCGATAAACATGTCTGACAAGGGTGAAGGGGGATAAACATGTCTGACAAGACCAGAAGGGAAGCAGAACTTACCGTTCAGTTTGGAGTTGCGTGCGTAATAGCCAGTGGTCCAGTCCACTGATGATGTCACTTTTGGTACGCTAGAAACTGCATCAGGAAGAGAACTGAGGTCAGAATTAGAAAATACAGGACAGAGCAAATCCAAAGAAACTGTGTACTGTGTGTATGTGTACTTGGTGTGTCTGTTTTGTGT
>NC_134896.1:37277538-37285038 GCF_041734735.1 Babylonia areolata | reverse complement strand
CTTTTCATGTGCACAGCGATAAAAATTGCAGATTTATCCTGTGACTGAATTCTGGGAATGGTTAGGAAGCATCAATGGGCTTTTTGTATGTTTGGTTTTAAACAGTTTACAATAAAACCATAAGCCAGTAAGTCTTGGATGCTTTGGGGTTGAAATTTTGATGCTTATTATTGTTACTGTCGTCACTGATCATAGTCATCATTACTTTGGTAGCCTCTGTGCATAACATATGATCAATACCACCACACATACAACACACACACACACACACACACACACACACACATAAAGAAAAAAAAAAGAGAAAAAAGGAATAAAAGCAAAGCAAAAAACAACCCCCCAAAAAACAACAACAACAACAAAAAAAAAAACCCAAAAAACCCCCACCTTCCGGACTTAACAAAAGTAAATACATAAATGAACAGCTTCGTTTTAAATACAGATCTGAAAATAATTAAAGATGTAAGTAAATAAAGAAGTACACAAATTTATGGGCAAATAAGAAAGAAAACATACATTAAAAGAAGCAAATATACCAAGAAATGAGGAAATAAAATGAACAAACACTGACTGATCAAATCACAGTAACAATGTACGAGTTGTAGCTGAACCTACTGCTTCCCCACCCCCTCCACTACCCATCCCTCCTAAAAAAAGATGAGGTTATTGCTGGTTAGAGATTATTTTGAAAGGGGGGGGGTAAGAAAAGCTGGCTGTTTCTTTCTTTTCTTTGCTTTCTTCGTTTTTCCCACTTTCTTATATGAGGATAGACACAAAGTTACAAATCTTCCACAAAGCTTTCAGACTCTACACCAATATACATGTTGTATTTGTAGGCATACAGTACAGAAAAAAAAAAAATCTCACTAAGTTAATACAACCAAAATACAAAGATACAAGAATAACTCTTCAAAATGACTTCACGGTGTGAAAGGAAGGGAAATACACATCAGCCTTTTGCACTGCAAAGTGTAAACACAGAAATCATACACAACTATACAGCACTGGAAGCTGCTCCACGTAGTTAAATCGGTGTCAGTTGGAAGCAGAAAAAGAAAAGAAAAAAAGAACAAAAAAATAAAGCAGATCAAACAAAAGTGTACACGGATGGGTGGGGATTAGTATCAGAAAAAAAAAAAAAAAAAATCCTGTTGAATTACGGCAAACCCATAATGAGTGAAACAAGCGACACTACAAACAAAGGGAAGCAAAACATGAATGGTCACCGGACTGTTCAATTTTCAGCCACCCAAACAATGTTTCAGTTAAAGAAACTTTTGTAAGTGTGTCTATAATGCCAAATCAACCTGCCCCTGTTGCTTTATTTGTTTATTCATAAATCTTGCAGTTACTTAAATAACTTGTTTGTTTCATGCCAATGCTAACGCTATTACTACTACTACTACCAATAAATAACAACACCAGTGAACACCTCTCTGAGATTAAATTGCTGAAAAGAGTCCTAACCTCTAGATGTTCTAAGAAATGTCCATGGAAATTTTCAGTCTGCATCAGAACTGTCTAGGGTAGTTTTTGAAACAGTAACAAAATGTGCTGACAGCAAATGAACATTCACAGTGATGAAATATGAGGTGCAAACGTTTGTTTTCTTTTAATTAAAAAAAAAAAAGAAAAAAAGCTGGACTGGACGTCTTTCTGCATTATGCTCTTCTCTATACTTGATGATCTACACATTGCTGGTGATTTGCTTTTAATTCAGTGAAACAAGACCTTTGTGTTGCACTTTACTGTTTGTTTATATCTTGTTCGGTTTTTTTTTTCTTCACTCTTTTCAAAAACACACACATGATTTCAGGGTATGGAAAACACGGTTTGGTTATGACTCCATCAAGCTGACACTTTCCTCCCAGTGTCAAAGCATTGCTGATACACAGACCCTCAAGTCTACAGGTTTGCATCATACTGTCTTAACTGAACAAATCAGTTTCTGAGAGACTTAAGAAAAAACAAAAAAGCTTTAGCTAAACTGTGGTAAAGAGGATGAATGACGATATATATAAGCTCTCTTAAAAAAAGAAAAGAAAAAAAGAAGAATAAAAGAAGAAAAAGCTGTCATATTTTACTGTATCTTATATTCACCCTGCTATTTTATTCTGTTTAAACAAACACAGATTATTTATTTGTGAATATATATATATATATATATATATATATATATATCTTTCTTTTTTTTCTTTCTTTCCATTTTGACCATTTCTTGGGGTCTACAAACGTTGATACAAATTAACTGAACAAAGAACTCTGTGTCTGTCAATAGATATAAAGAATATATATATATTTTTTTTTCAAACAATCTAATGTTCATCTATAAAATGTACAGAACTTTGGTCAAAACAGTTTTGTTCTGTTTTCATTTGCTGAGACCGGACACTGCTTTCACTTTCAAAAAGTACAACAAAACCTTCAAATTCCTTTTTGTTTTTCTCCTCCCCTCCACCCCTCCCCTCCACCAAGAAACAAGACTCAATTTTAAAACACTGGCAAAAGTGTTCTGATACCCCCATCCCCCCCCCCCCCCACCCCACCCCCCCACATCCCTCCCTCCCTAACCTTCCCCTCGGTGACCCATCCAGACTGTGTTTGCTTCCCTTTGGTGAACAGTGCGTGAACGGACGACAGACAGCAGGGTACACCCAGGAAGGTCTACTCACACAATAACAACGTCAGATTTGATTGTGACAACTTGAGCATTCTCCCTACAAAACGGTTCAAAGTTGAGTGATAGGAAGGGGGTCATTCATGCAGGCAGTGAAACCAAAAAAAAAAAAAAAGGCTCACACAACAACAGCAACGCAAATCAACAACCATCTTCACATCATGTTTGCCAAACAGACAGGGGTGGGTGGGCTGCATGAACGATCTCAGCACTGCAAAGCTTGCTTTGCTGCCAATGTTCCCAACTCCTTGCGAATTACGACTTGGGGATTTCTTCCTCTGCCATGGTGGGCTGAAACTCCCTTGTTCACTGGTATGTGTGAATGGGCTTTTATGTGTATCACCATTTCTTATCCCACCATGTAGGCAGCCATACTCATTTTTCAGGGGTGTGCATGTTGAGTATATTGAAAAATGTTGAGCATGTTGAAAGTCATTCGCACAAGACGATAAACCGAGGTCCCGTGTGCAGCATGCACTTAGCGCACGTAAAAGAACCCACGGCAACAAAAGGGTTGTTCCTGGCAAAATTCTGTAGAAAAATCCACTTCGACTTCGATAGGAAAAACAAATAAATTGCATGCAGGAAAAAAAACAAAAACAAGAGGCAAGGCCTTCAAGACTCACTTGTGATACACTTAAAAAAAAAAAAAAAAAATCTAATCGTTAAAATGTGTTCTGTATTTGTTATTATAAAGCTTCGCGTTAAAAAAAAAAGAAAACAAAAAAGTCCTAACCAGATTCGAATTAAGTCCCCTAGCATTAATTACAGAGTAATTTCCCTTTTTTACTATCTGCACCAAAACATTTGCCAAATAAATAAAACTTCCATGCTCAGCAAAAGAAGTTCCTGTTTGAACAAAAAATGATAATAATGACTCCTCTTGCATAGGTGCAATATTGTTTTAAACAAGATGACTGGAAAGAACTGAATTTTTCCTATTTTTATGTCAAATTTGGTGTCAACTGACAAAGTATTTGCAGAGAAAATGTCAATGTTAAAGTTTACCACGGACACACACACACACACACAGACAACCGAACACCGGGTTAAAACATAGACTCACTTTGTTTACACAAGTGAGTCAAAAAGGGTGGCGCTGTAGTGTAGCGGCGCGTTCTTCCTGGGGAAAGCAGCCCGAATTTCACACAGAGAAATCTGTTGTGATAAAAAGAAATATAAATAAATACAAAAAACAAATACAAATATTCTTGTTTCCATAACCCACACAATGCTGATATGGATTACAGGTTCCTTAATATCTGTGTCTTATCTTCTGCATGCGTATACACACGAAGGGGGTTCAGGCACTGGCAGGTCTGCACATGATGACCTGGGAGGTACCCACTCATCACCCACCAGGCGCACCGGAACTGGGGATCGAACTCAGGAAATTTGGGCAAGAACCGAGAGCTGTAACCAATCGGCCACCACATCTGTCTGGGAGACTAGGGGGTCTTCGTAATGCTAAGCAAACTTAACACTGCGAAGATCGCTCATGGATCTCTACCCAGAATGCACAACATCCAACATCACACAGGAGTTTGACAACTATACGTGCAAACACACACACACTCATGCATGCACACATGCACACACACTCATGCATGAACACACGCACACACACATACTCACACACATAACACACACACATACTTTCATACACACACACACACAATATACACCACACTCACACATGCACATACACAAGGAAAGCTGAGAAAATGGAAAAGAAAAGCTGACATCCATATCTGTTTTTCATTCACGTTCGCTTCGTTACACTTTCATAAACCCTCATACCATGCCAAGTAACCTCTTCTTCCCTACACAGTGATTAAAAAAAAAGAAAAAAAAAGAAAAAAAAAAAAAAGGCAGCACACCTCATAGAAACCAGGTCTTCTCCATAAACCTTAAATCATATCTGTATGTTACAACACAACCCTAATTCATATCCTTGTCACACTGTCAAGTTATAACCTTAAATTCATATCTATGTCATGTTATAATTTGACGGTCTGTCAGGCATTTCAGAAAACATTTGAACCATGTTCCAAAGTACCTGACAAACTTTCATAAGCAAAAACAACAACAACAACAACAAAAAATCAGTTCCACAGAGTAACTGCACTTCCCCCCTGAACATCAGATTGCTTTCTGGTCTGTATTGCTGAAATTCTGAGAATGTGAGGAACATATGCAGAAGAAAGGAAAAGAAAAAAAACCCAACAAAACAAATGACTTGCATGTATTGCTTCATGATTTACCACAGATCAATCTGTTGAACAAAGACACCTGGCAGGATTGGAGTGATGGCCTAGAGGTAACGCGTCCGCCTACAAAGCGAGAGAACCTGAGCGCGCTGGTTCGAATCACGGTTCAGCCGCCGATATTTTCTCCCCCTCCACTAGACCTTGAGCGGTGGTCTGGACGCTAGTCATTCGGATGAGACGATAAACCAAGGTCCCGTGTGCAGAATGCACTTAGCGCACGTAAAAGAACCCACGGCAACAAAAGGGTTGTTCCTGGCAAAATTATGTAGAAAAATCCACATGGATAGGAAAAACAAATAAAACTGCATGCAGGAAAAAATACAAAAAAATGGGTGGCGCTGTAGTGTAGCGACGCGCTCTCCCTGGGGAGAGCAGCCTGAATTTCACACAGAGAAATCTGTTGTGATAAAAAGAAATACAAATACAAATACAAATTATAATCTCTCTCTCTTTCTCCCTCTCTCTCACGGTAATTATCTCATTGAACCTCATGCCCAAGCAATGCCCAGCCATTGAAGTCTGTTTTGTTAAAATGCTTTCCACATTCCTAAATATGCATAAACCACAAAGCAATGGGAACTAACTTCCACAGCATTTCTGGCCGTGTCCACACATGCCTATTTTCAAGGAAAAACATGATAGATTTTTTAGCAAATTTTATGCGTTTTTTGTGTATCAGTATATGACAGGGAAGCCCGCTGAGGCTGTTAGCTGAGAAGGAGAAGCAGAAGGAGAGGACTGGGCCTCACCTTCCTATGCCGACTGGAGTGATGGCCTACAGGTAACGCGTCCGCCTAGGAATCAAGAGAACCTGAGCACGCTGGTTCGAATCACGGCTCTGCCGCCGATATTTTCTCCCCCTCCACTAGACCTTGAGTGGTGGTCTGGACGCTAGTCATTCGGATGAGATGATAAACCAAGGTCCCGTGTGCAGCATGCACTTAGCGCATGTAAAAGAACCCACGACAACAAAAGGGTTGTTCCTGGCAAAATTCTGTAGCAAAATCCACTTCGACAGGAAAAACAAATAAAACTGCACGCAGGAAAAAATACAAAAAAATGGGTGGCGCTGTAGTGTAGTGATGCGCTCTGCTCTCCCTGGTGAGAGCAGCCTGAAATCTGTTGTGACAAAAAGAGAAATACAATACAATACACTAGACAGTGGATATGAATTCAATGCCCAGATGTCTGTCAGCAGGTATGGGACCTTTCACCTTCAACTGTGCTCTGCTCCATTTTGTTCTCATTGCAGGGGGAAGGAGGGAGTGGGGAGGGTATGGAGGGGGGGTGTGGGGGGTGGAAGAAGAAGAGATTGACCAACAAAACACATAAAAAAAAAAAAAATCCACTACATTTTCAAGAGAAAAACAACCACAACACTAACAACAACAACAACAGCAAGAAGCAACTGACATACATGGTCTTCTTCTTCTTCTTCTGAACAACCACTTTGGTCCCACCGATCCCACCGAGAAGCAACCTGGCACCCCCACCCATTAAAACGTAACCAGGAGAAAGCAGCGCCACCACATCAGAAAGGGGAGAGAACAGAGAACATCGTCTTGACCAAGCTCAGGGGAAAACATAAAAAGGGAAAAACGATAACTGCTCTCTGTGGAACTGATTTTTACCAAAAAAAAAGGGTATGTTTTTTGTCTGTTGTATTTTCAATACACACTTTTAACAAGCAATATTAAACTTGGATTCTGCTCTCTCTCTCTCTCTCTCTGTGCATGTGTGCATGTGTGTGTGTGTGTGTGTGTGTGTGTGTGTGTGTGTGTGTGTGTGTTTTAAAGTATTTTTTATTTCATTTCCTACATTCAATTTTTTGTTATTGTTGTTGTTGTTGACTGAAGATTGTAACTGGTGCCATAATTAGTAGAACTAAAGAGCTACCAAAACAAACTGAAATCTTGGCCATGGTTTTCGATAAGTGAAACCCCCCCTCCCCTGTCCTCACCCCACCACTCTCTTCAGTCAATACTTCCACCCCCTGCCCCCCCCCCCCCCCAAATGTCAAAACAAGGGTTCTGCAGAATAAAAAAAAACACTCTGGGTCATTAGGGGAGACCATCCCAGAAGCGGCACCACATACCATTCCTGACCAGCTGCCCCCCCCCCCCCCCCCCCCCCCCCCCTCAACCATCCCCTACCCCCCAATTCCCCCACCATCACCCCCTCCACCCTGGCGGAACCCTCAAGCTCATTATTATCATCATCGTCGTTCATCATCATCATCATCATCAAGCTTCTTTCCCATCCACACCACACAGACAGGAAACCATGCCAGGCCAGAAGAAGGCACAGAGTGGGGCGTCATTCACAAGCACAGGAAGGAGAGGACATCTTATCTTGGGGTGGTTTACCACCACTGACTGAAAGCTGTACATTTCCGTCTTACTTCAAACTGATATCAAACGCTTAAACTTTCATGATCAATATCAGACATTAACTTTGTGTCTGATTTGTGACTGATACCAAACGCTTGAACTTTCGTTATCAATATCAAACATCAACTTCGTCTTATTTCTGACTGATACCAAATGCTGTTAT
>NC_134896.1:37225038-37272538 GCF_041734735.1 Babylonia areolata | reverse complement strand
AAGTCGTCAGCCTATAAAGCTAACCACTTCACCATTGTGGCTGGTGAATGATGGTAGTTTGTAAAAAAAACTTTGTGGATGACTGTATGTGTATGATAGTTGTGTACGACTGTGACCATCAAAACAGCAGAGGAGGCAACTGCTGTTTCGACTACAATACCATGGCAAAGAACTGGTCGGGCTTAAGGTCTTGGAGAAGAAATTTGCGCTCGCAGAGTTAACACTACTGCCCGACACATGTACATACACATGTAATATACATCTTCACACATAATAACTGATGCAAAACACACATGATATAGACTTCTTTTCTCCAACCTATGGCACTGCTCAGTGACTTATTGCTCACCAAGGTTTTGTTTGAAATGTCTGACAATAACAATGCACAATCCTTTTTTTTTTTTTTTCAGAGACACCAACAATTTATAAAGCTTGTCTTTCTCAGTGTGTGTGTGTGTGTGTGTGTGTGTGTGTGTGTGTGTGTGTGTGTGAGAGAGAGAGAGAGAGAGAGAGAGAGAGAGAGAGAGAGAGAGAGAGAGAGAGAGAGTGTATGCACATGCATGCACACCTGCTTGTGTGTGTGTGTGTGTGTGTGTGTGTGTGTGTGTGTGTGTGTGTGTGTGTGTGTGTGTGTGTGTGTGTGTGAGAGAGAAAGAAAGAGAGAGAGAGAGAGAGAGAGAGTGTGTGTGTGTTTCAGAGTAAATGCATGCTTGTTTGTGTGCATGCACTGTGTTCATGCATGCATGCACATGTACTCTGGTGCACACACACACATGCAAACATAACTGTAGCATCCATGCATGAATGCACACGTTGTGCGACATCAACAGAAACATATACAGCCAGTGAAAAAGAGGAGGCAGGCTGAGACAGAGACACAGACAGACAGGCACATGGACAGACAAGAGGAAGCAAAACAACAGAAGGCACACCTTCGCATCATGACACCATGCACATCTACCATCCACAACATCCATCATCGCACCGACAGCAAAATGACAAGCCTCAGGAACAACGGAAAACTCAGGTACAACAACAACAACAACAACAACAACAGTTGTCAGCAACAAGAAAGGTTATGAAGAAGAACAAGTTTGTGCGCACAGTGATTCTGAACGCATTGACAAGTGCACCATGCTTTGGCTTGTGACAACAGTGAGAACGGTTAATAGTGGGGCATGATCAGAGCTGAGACTCTTTACTTACACTTCTACAGTTACCCTATGCTCGCCAGTCATTTCTCCCTCCCCTCCACCAGACCTTGAGTGGTGGTCTGGATGCTAGTCATTTGGATGAGATGAAAAACCAAGGTGCCATTTTGTATTTGTACACAAATGCATGCACTTCGAGCACACTAAAGAACCCATGTCAGCAAAAGGGTAGTCCCTGGCAAAATTCAGAAGAATCCACTCTAATATGTGTGTGTGTGTGTGTGTGTGTGTGTGTGTGTGTGTGTGTGTGTGCATGATTGAAGCCTTACTTAATGACAAATGGACTGAAAGATGAGTGCCTAAGGACCAAAACTTATACTATTTCACTATGCACACATACATCCATGCACTCACACTCACATTCACACACACACACACAAACACACACAGAGCATGCACATTCAGGTCACATTTCCCCATATCTAGTTCATTACACCCCCTCCCCCACCCAGCCCCCTTCCAACCCCCTCTTTTATCTTTTCTGTTTGTTTGTTGTCGTTTGTTAAAAAAAAAAAAAAAAAAAAAAAAAAAATCCTGGCCATTAAAGTATGCTTCATTTTTCACTCGAAAAAAAAATACCGCACTTCTTAGGATACAAATCGATGTTCTAATTACATGTATGAGCGATGACGCTGAGTAACAGTATGCTCACAGCAAGACACAACAAAAGGAAGCACAACATTGCTGTGTGCGTGAAGTGAACGTGTGTGTGTGTGTAGCACGCAGCCAGCACCAACAACCACTAACCTCATGTGTACGATAACCAAGAAAAGTAAACATCACTACAGAGATTTGTGCGAGGCAATGAAAATGAAGAGAAACAGAGAGAGAGAGAGAGAGAGAGAGAGAGAGAGAGGGAGAGTTGAGATTTGTATGTCATTTCGACGGGCGCAATAGCCAAGTGGTTAAAGCGTTGGACTTTCAATCTGAGGGTCCCGGGTTCAAATCTCGGTAACAGAGATTTTTCCAATCTCCCGAGTCAACACAGATACAGACCTGCTTCTGCCTGAACTGCCTTCGTGTGAAAACACAAGCAGAAGATCAAATACCCACACACATTAAAGATCCTGTAATTCATGTCAGCGTTGGGTGGGTTGTGGAAACAAGAACATCCCCAGCATGCACCCCCCTGAAAACGGAGCACGGCTGCCTACATGACAGGGGTAAAAACGACAGGGGTAAAAACGGTCATACACGTAAAAGCCCACTTGTGTACATACAAGTGAACATGGGAGTTGCAGCCCATGAACGAAGAAGAAGTCATTCCATGACAGAACTTAGCATGGAATGACAACATCGTGTGCTCTCTTCTCCCCTGATGATACGTTGAACAGCATGATGGCACAGGGCAACATCATCAAACAAAGCACACTGTGTGTATGTGTGTGTGTGTGTGTGCATGCGTGCGTGTGTGCATGTGTGTGTGTGTGTGTGTGTGTGTGTGTGTGTGTGTGTGTGTGTGTGTGTGTGTGTGTGTGTGCTGTGTTTTTGTGTGCATGTGCGTGCGTGTGCGTGTGTGCATGTGTGAGTGTGTGTTTGTGTGTGTGTTGTGTGTGTGTGTGTGTGTGTGTGTTTGTGTGTGTGTTGTGTGTGTGTGTGTGTGTGTGTGTGTGTGTGTGTGTGTGTGTGTGTTCTGTTGGACAAGTTGCTTTTATTTTTTTTAAAGAACTGCGCAATCAACAACCATTTAGCTGAAGATCTAGTCATCAGCCACGTCCATATGAAATGAGTAATGTGCGGCTTATGTTCAAACGTGTGTGTGTGTGTGTGTGTGTGTGTGTGTGTGTGTGTGTGTGTGTGTGTGTGTGTGTGTGTGTGTGTGTGTGTGTGCATGTGAGTATGCATGCACAAGTACTCATACTGATCTGCACATGTGTAAAAAAAAAAATAAATAAAAAAAACAACAAAAAAACAACAACTGCTGTATCTGTATTTGTATATGATTTTCGATTTCTGTTTGTACCTTTTTATGCACTAGCCCTCCTCCCATCCCCAACTATTCCGTGTGACCCCTGGTACACTCGGTAATAAGACATATTTTGTTCACTTGGTAATAAGACATATTTTGTTCTAGTCTATTCTCTCTCTGCTTGTCTGTTGGGCAACCAGTTTGTGACTGTGTCAGTGGAAGAGTGACTGAACAGTCAGCTTCAGAGCAGATCTATTGCACTTCCTCCCCCCCCACCCCCCCTCCATTCCCCCCCTTTTCCACTGAGACAACCGTCTGTTCTACGAAGAAAATGGTGTATTCTATGAAGAAAAGTGTCCATGCAGCAACAATAGACCTGACTTAAAATTGTCTATGAGGCAGGCATCTGATTTGTTGCAATTCTCTGTGAGACATGTTCATTTCTTCTTTACTGTTGATTAATGATTAGACAGTTAACCATCCTTTTTTTTCCCCCCTGAAAAATGCACTACTTAGATAATGAATCAGAATCAGGCCTGCTGACTTGTCTTTGCTCCACCGGTAGATTCTTTCACTGACCCTCTGTCTCTGTAGCTGGGGAGGGCGAGTAGAAATTGGGCATGACAAGTAGATTGTTTTGTTATTTACTTCACCCCACGAGTAGATTGTTTTGTTATTTACTTCGCCCCACAAGTAGATTGTTTTGTTATTTACTTCGCCCCTGAAGTAGATTGTTTTGTTATTTACTTCACCCCACAAGTAGATTGTTTTGTTATTTACTTCACCCCACAAGTAGATTGTTTTGTTATTTACTTCACCCCACAAGTAGATTGTTTTGTTATTTACTTCACCCCTGAAGTAGATTGTTTTGTTATTTACTTCACCCCACAAGTAGATTGTTTTGTTATTTACTTCGCCCCTGAAGTAGATTGTTTTGTTACTTACTTCACCCCACAAGTAGATTGTTTTGTTATTTACTTCGCCCCTGAAGTAGATTGTTTTGTTATTTACTTCGCCCCTGAAGTAGATTGTTTTGTTATTTACTTCACCCCACGAGTAGATTGTTTTGTTATTTACTTCGCCCCTGAAGTAGATTGTTTTGTTATTTACTTCACCCCACAAGTAGATTGTTTTGTTGTTTTGTTATTTACTTCACCCCACAAGTAGATTGTTTTGTTATTTACTTCACCCCACAAGTAGATTGTTTTGTTATTTACTTCGCCCCACAAGTAGATTGTTTTGTTATTTACTTCACCCCACAAGTAGATTGTTTTGTTATTTACTTCGCCCCACAAGTAGATTATTTGTTTTGTTATTTACTTCGCCCCTGAAGTAGATTGTTTTGTTATTTACTTCACCCCACAAGTAGATTGTTTTGTTATTTACTTCACCCCACAAGTAGATTGTTTTGTTATTTACTTCACCCCTGAAGTAGATTGTTTTGTTATTTACTTCACCCCACGAGTAGATTGTTTTGTTATTTACTTCGCCCCACAAGTAGATTGTTTTGTTATTTACTTCGCCCCACAAGTAGATTGTTTTGTTATTTACTTCACCCCACAAGTAGATTGTTTTGTTATTTACTTCACCCCACAAGTAGATTGTTTTGTTATTTACTTCACCCCACAAGTAGATTGTTTTGTTATTTACTTCGCCCCACAAGTAGATTGTTTTGTTATTTACTTCACCCAACAAGTAGATTGTTTTGTTATTTACTTCACCCCACAAGTAGATTGTTTTGTTACTTACTTCACCCCTTAAGTGGATTGTTTTGTTATTTACTTCACCCCACAAGTAGAATGTTTTGTAACTTACTTCACCCCACAAGTAGATTGTTTGTTACTTACCTGAAGTGGATTGTTTTGTTATTTACTTCACCCCACAAGTAGATTGTTTTGTTATTTACTTCACCCCACAAGTAGATTGTTTTATTATTTACTTCACCCCTGAAGTAGATTGTTTTGTTATTTACTTCACCCCACAAGTAGATTGTTTTGTTATTTACTTCACCCCACAGGTAGATTGTTTTGTTATTGTTTTTTTGTGAGACGAATTTTTCTTCTGTGTGAAATTCAGGCTGCTCTCCCCTGGGGGAGAATGCATCACCACAGGGCAGCACGCCCCATATTTTCATTTTCTTCTTTTCTATTTCCAAGTATATTTTGTATTGCTATCAATACCTAATCATACCTTTAAAAACCTAATAAAAAACATTATATATATATATATATATATATATATATATATAGATAGATAGATAGATAGATAGATAGATAGATAGAGATATATCCAAGTTTCCCACGACACACACTGAAAAGAGAGCTTTGCTGATAACACACAACTTTATCAGTCGGTTTCCATAGCTGAATTTGATGCACTGGTGACTCAAACACGGGAGTGCATTGCTGGCTTAAAGGACTGGACGACTCTCAACAAGCTGCAACTAAATGATGATAAGACTGAATTTATGATAACCTGTCCAAAGAAGTTTCGTCAACATCCTTCCTTTCCTGACTCTGTTCTGATCAATTGCACACCTGTTTCACTTTCTCCTTCTGTTCGCAGTCTTGGTGTAATCCTGGACCAGTCTCTTTCTTTCCAACAGCACATTTCGAATATCTGTAAAGTTGCCTATCTGGAACTGCGTAGAATCAGCTCTATCCGCCATTATCTCTCAACCGATGCAACCAAGACACTTGTATGCTCTCTGGTTCTCTCAGGATTGGATTACTGCAACTCTCTTTTGGCCGGCCTTCCCAAATATCTATCAGACAGACTCCAACGAATTCAGAACAACGCTGCCAGACTCATTTGCAGAGCTTCTAAATTTGACCATGTTTCTCCTCTCCTTCAGTCTCTCCACTGGTTGCCTGTTTCTGATCGAATAGACTATAAGCTATCCACTTTGACCTTTTCTGCAGTCAACGGATTTGGCCCCAAGTATCTTTCTAACTCCTCCATATCTATACTCCATCTCACCAGCTCCATTCTTCCTCTGATACTTGACTTCTCAGGATACCTCATGTCAGAAGTAAGACCTATGGACACAGATCGTTTTCAATCACCAAAGACGTGGAACAAGCTCCCTGATAACCTCCGTCATTCTGATTCCCTCGCATCTCTTAAATCTTGTCTCAAAACTCATCTTTTCCCTCAGCAATAAGTTCAATTGTGGCAGGTCCACTTCCTTTGCGTTAGCTGTGCTAGACTATGTGTGTATATATATGTATGTGTACATAACTACATGCATGCATATGTTTCTGTAAGTTTGTGCCTGCCTATGTGTGCGTATGTGTTAGGGTAGCTATTAGATACACATGTATGTTAAAATGTATTATGCATTGTGTGTGTGTGTGTGTGTGTGTGTGTGTGTGTGGTGTGTGTATGTAACATTGATGTAATGTTTTATGTTAACAAAAGTGTTTTTGTAAAGCACATAGAGCAGATTTCTGGATAGTGTGCTATATAAGTATCCATTATTATTATTATTATTATTATTATTAAGTTATAAAAACTTCACTGAAAAAAGAAACACAACAACAAAAACACCCAACAAACTAGCCATGCAAATTCATCCAAGCAACTCAATCCTAACCGGGTGTGAACTGTGTTCTAAACTAACAGTAAGTAAGAGACACTGAGATCTGCCTGACTCTATGGTGAACATGCAAGGTGGGTGTGGATGCACGGAACGGGATGACGATTCGTTCCCGCTCGCCGCCACACGCACTGTTGTGTCTCTGCTAGCGATGTGAAGGCCACACAGACTTTTGCAGGCTGACTAGCAACAACCGCTAGCCTCCTATCACACAACACCCAGCCACAATATCAACACGAACACAGGCAGGACTGGGTGAGTGGGGAAGGGGGTAGGGTGGTGGCAACTGGGAGTTGGAGGGGAAAGGGGGGAAAGGAGAGAGGGGACCAGGTGGGGGGGGGGGGGGGGGGGGGCACTGCTGGCAATCTCCACTTACATCATCCTCTTCTATCTCTTCTGGAAGCTGAGTCAAAGTGCAAGGGAAAAGAAAGAAAGAAAGAAAGAAAGAAAAATAAAAAATAAATTCAGAACTCATCATAATCAAACTGATTCAAATCACATATATGCATGTAACTAACAGAATGCAATTAAATGGTACTTTGTACAAAACTGAGAAATGAAAAAAAAAAAAAATGTATACTGCATGTTAAAACCAACCAAACCAACTGATGACAACAAGTGCACAAGTACCTATGGAAAAGTAAGCTATACTGGCATCTACACAGAATCACTTCCAAAAGAAAAAGAACGAAAAGAAAGAAGAAACAAAAACACTGCAAGAAAATTAAAAAAAAACTTATGCAAGAGAGGACACCTTCTTTGGCATGCTCACATTAACTTCAGAAAATGAACTGCAGCTGTTTTACATTTCTATGCTGCCTTAGAGATAATAGAGACTAAACATAACTGGACACAATGAAGCAATCATGTCCCTTTCCTTTAAAAAAAAACCAAACAAAAAAAAAAACCAACAACTTTTCTTTGTTCACGTCTTGGTCATTCATTTGACTGCTTACTGTTTTGTGCTGTTTCGCTTTGGTTTTGTTTTGCTTTTTTTGTCTTCTGTTTTGTTAAAAGATAAAAAAACAGGCTTTAACATATCAAAGATTGATGAGAGTAAAAGACGAAAAGCAAATGTAAAAACCGACAAATAACAGAGACAGGCAGGCAGAAAAAGCAAGCAGGGTCTTGCATATATACATATGATAATTATATTCACTGAATGCAAGTACTACGGATGGCATCTCCATTTCTTAAAACAAATCATCCAAACACCAGTCTGTCTCCAAACAAAGAACAGCATCGCCTGAAAACCAAGGGGAGTTGGGGTGGAGGCGCTAATGAAATGAAATGAAATGAAACAAACCCACAACAGCTCAAGACTGAAGCATGGTGCTATGCTTTGCAATAAAAAAACACAAAAAAAACAACAACCAAAAAACAACAACAAAAATATCCAGTTTATCATGTCTGTACACTTTCAGTTTTATGTACAGTTCTTCTTCCACAACTGTGCTGCTTTTCATGAAACTTCAACTCTGATCATTCTTACATGTCTTACTGTAATGTAATGTGCTCATTTTAATGTGTTATAGTCATGCGCTTTCTGACACTTCTGACTGTTAGGGAAAAGCACAAGATGGATAAAATCTATCATTATCAATATCTATAATTTCTGGAAAAAACATATTCCCACTGAAAGAGTAAGAGGAACAGAAAGCACACCCCAAACAGCAGACCTACAATGAAACACCTGTCAACTTATTGTCTTGAACCCCCCACCCCCCTAAAAAAAACACCCAAAAAACCCAATGCATAAAACAAACAAAAAAACACAAAAAACCCTGTTAGCAACTGGATTCTATTTTGACAAAATCGACTAAAAGTGGTTAATCATATGACAATATGTCTGATGACTTTCTTACTATATATATGTATATATTTCTCTCTCTTTTTTTTTCATTGATAGATAGATAGATAGTTTGATAGAAAGAGAGTCACATAAAGTTATCAGAGTTAACTTTAATAATAACAATGATAAGAAAAATAACTGATAGGTTTTGTAAATGAAAGAGAAAAAAAAAAGAGAGCAAAAACACCAAGAAACAGCAATGACAGCTTAAACAACAACAACAACAACAAAAAAAAAAAAACCCCACCCCAAACAAACAACAACTTCAGAAAAAAAAAAATACCAGAGGAAAACAAGTGCAAGTAAACAAGTCTCTTTTATCACAATAAAATGACTTTAAAAAGTTGCTTTAATAATGATAAAAAAAAAAAAAAATTAAAAAAGATTAAAAAAAAGATAAAAAAAAAAGATAAAAAAAATAAAAAAAAAAAAAAAAGTGTTGGTGACATGTTGGAAGGGCAGAAGACAGAGGATCTGAGGGACAATGCGGGCTTCAAACCCTTCGGAGACAGCCATTCAAAGTTTGAATTCTCAGTTATCATGGGACAAGCATCATTTTGGGGTCACGAATGATTAAAAAAATAACAACCCCAACAACAAAAACATCAACAACAAAACAACAACAACAAACACCTTACTTGAATCTGCAAAGGGATGCGTGTTTGCCATCCACACAGCTTGGTGATTTAAACCATTTCCACAGCTGGGTGACTTGAACCATTTCCACAGCTGGGTGACTTGAACCATTTCCACAGCTGGGTGACTTAAACCGTTTCCACAGCTGGGTGACCGTTTCCACAGCTGGGTGACTTAAACCATTTCCACAGCTGGGTGACTTGAACCATTTCCACAGCTGGGTGACTTGAACCGTTTCCACAGCTGGGTGACCGTTTCCACAGCTGGGTGACTTAAATCATTTCCACAGCTGGGTGACTTGAACCATTTCCACAGCTGGGTGACTTGAACCATTTCCACAGCTGGGTGACTTGAACCATTTCCACAGCTAGGTGATCTAAATCATTTCCACAGCTTGGTGACTTAAACCGTTTCCACAGCTGGGTGACTTGAACCATTTCCACAGCTGGGTGACTTGAACCATTTCCACAGCTAGGTGATCTAAATCATTTCCACAGCTTGGTGACTTAAACCGTTTCCACAGCTGGGTGACTTAAACTGTTTCCACAGCTGGGTGACTTAAAATCATTTCCACAGCTGGGTGACTTAAATCATTTCCACAACTGGCTGATCCAAAACCATTTCCACAACTGGGTGACTCAAACCATTTCCACAACTGGCTGAATCAAAACCATTTCCACAACTGGCTGAACCAAAATCATTTCCACAACTGGATGACCCAAAACTATTTCCACAACTGGACGACCCAAAACCATTTCCACAACTGGGTGACCCAAATCATTTTCCCAACTGTCTGACCCAAACTATTTCTGCAACTGGCTGACTCAAATACCATTTCCGCAACTGGCTGACCTAAATCATTTCTGCAACTGGCTGACCTAAATCATTTCCACAACTGGCTGACCCAAAACCATTTCCACAACTGGCTGACCCAAAAACCATATCCACAACTGGCTGACCCAAAAACCATTTTCACAACTGGCTGACCCAAAAACCATATCCACAACTGGCTGACCCAAAAACCATTTCCACAACTGGCTGACCCAAAAACCATTTCCACAACTGGCTGACCCAAAAACCATTTCCACAGAACACCAGGGCAGGGGAGGGGGAAAAACCCAAACAAGTGCAGGCAGACAACTCTTCCTCCGTCACGAAAAAAACCCAAAAAGTTAACTTTATGAAATGAATAAATATCTGAGGGTGCATGGTGCGTGGTGGAGGATGAGGGGGTTTGGGGGGAGGGGGGGAGTGCATCATCATCTGTTTTACCTTTTTGGCTGCCTGTGCGGCATAGCGCTGATCAGGGACAAACAGTGGAGAATCAAGATGGAGAATTAAACAGCTCAGTTTATTCTAACCATGAAGAAAGTGGCTATGAAAAAAAACCAAAAAAAAAAACCCCCCAAAACGAAACAAAAACAAAATAATAAGATGAATAAAAACAAAAAATAAAAAACACACGCTCAACGTCGCGTTTTATGACGGCCAATCAATGAGACAATTCCCGAACAGAAGCATGCCACAGATATGTTTTCTTCTTCTACTTCTTCTTGTTTTCATTATCATCATTGTCATTATTTATTATCATCATTACTGTCAAAATTCAGGGTAAAATGAAGATTGTTGTGAGAAATCTATGCCTTCTATAAGCACACATAAATAAAACCAAAGAGTAATGAATCTGAAAAAAAAACCCAATGACAACAAAAAACTATAAACAAACACACAAATAACAGAATCAGCTCCAAATCTGCATCCAAAGCCAGATGAAAATCAAACGGCTTGAAGCAAGTCAGTTCAAAGCTGGAAACAATTAGAAAAACAAAACAAAAAAACAAACCCCCCCAAAAAACCATTTCTGCATACTGACAACTCTGAACAAAACCACCAGCAAAAGGGACACTCTGCTCCACTCAAACTTCCATAAAAAAAAAAAAAAAAAATCAAAGAATCCTTCCACACAAGACCGACTGAACTGACCCCCCCCCCCAAAAAAAAACAACAACAAACAAACATAAAAAACCACCCCACCCTAAATAACAAAGCAACACATAATCACACAAGCATATGTAACTAAACGCAGCTCAATGTGTTTCAAATTCAAAAGAAATGACAGAAAATTACAAACTAAATTAAAAAAAAAAAAAAAAAGAGATAAAAAGGTACTGCAGAAAAATTAACCCTTTCACCACCAAGCTCACATTTAGGCACAGGCGTGGTAGAGGACCCATGTCACTGAAATGTGACCATTCCTTGAACCTACTGCTCTTAATATTCGGTGGTAGGATAGGCCATATTTTCTATACATTGCAGGAGGAATCCCCAGCTATTCTCTTAGCCACTGTCTTTTCTGTGTTTATACCAAAAGGGAATTCTGTGCTCTAAATTGACTGCCGGTGAAAGGGTTAATCGGAAGCACTCTATCGATGCAAAACATGAATATATAATGTAAAAAAAAAAAAAAAAAAAAAGTAACATAAACTAAAAAAAGCCCCATATAAAACAGAATTCTCGAAACCTGGGAAGCAGGGGTAAAAAAAACAAACCCCGACAACTGATTTTCTACATAATGTGAAAAGAAATCTGTATGACAAGTAGCAGTCACAACAAAGAAAAAGAATGTCACCTACATGATCATCCTGATCAGGAGGAACAGGTTAAAAAAAGAAGAAGAAAGAACAGAAATTCATTTCAAAAACAATAATAATACACATTTCAATCACAAGACTCCATACCGCGAGCATATTAAAAAAAAAAAAAAAAAAAAATCATAAGAAACAGCCAGAAGACCTGATTCCCAAGATATATAACAGACATTCACTGACAGAGAAAGTCCCACATCCAGATCACAAGCATGTATATGTATGCAAAGTACTGAAGATTGCAACGCCGTTCCCATTCCACAAGAAAGGTCGAAAGTTCACACAACTCAAAACATAACAAACATTCGGATAAATTTCAAAACATCTGAGCAAATAACAACCCCTCCAAAGAAGATAAAAACAGCACTGATAATGCTATCAGTGAAATACACAGACTTCACAGAAACCTTAAGGACCACTTCAGAAAAGTAGATATACTTTCATAAAATGTAAAAAAAACAACCCCCCCCCCCAAAAAAAAAAAACCCCACTAAAAATTCGAGAAATTATTCTAAGTATGCAGGCTGCACACGTTCTACAAATGGCCTCTCACTGTTTGAACACGCAGCACATGTGCACGATGAACAGCTTGAAAAATATGTTTGAAAAATTGATGCCATCGCCAAAAATTGTACAGCTTCTCTGTGGTTTTTGGACTCACGTGTGTAAACAATGCGAGTCTATGTAATAACCCAGTGTTCGGTTGTCTCTCTGTGTGTGTCTGTATGTATGTCTGCGTGTCCGTGGTAAACTTAAACACTGTCATTTTCAGTAGAAATACTTTGTATGCCAATACCAAATTTGGATTAAATGTAGTGGGGAAAAAATCTTCACAGATATACCAATAAAAAAAAAAAGGTTGTAAGTCTTCTGGATTAAGCTGTATTTCTAAATCGCTGACAGTTTATTTCGCTAAGGATCCCAATAAAAAAAAAAAAAATCACAATAAATGTTTTGGTCTCAAGACAGCCTGTCCTCGTTTTTCTTGTTTGCAAATAATTAAAAGAAACACAAATTCTGGACAGAACACATACAGTGACACTAACGACATCATCAATGTGTTTACTGCAAATGAATATTTGAAAGTGGATACTGAATTAACGAGAATGAACATGAAAGAGAAATTGAATGCACCGCGTAGTCTCTGTAAGCCTGTTGAACAAGCAGATCTGGAGAAAACGTATGCCTGAGGTGATGGCAACGTCCCCTTTACTGCGGACTTTTAAAAAATTCCTTAAATAATCAAGATATACCAAAATAATATCATTTAAACGGTGTTATCACCTCAAATACTGTAATTGATCTATAACACAAAAAACAAAGAAACAAAACAAAACAAAAAAACCTGAAAACGTTTAGATATTAATTTTTGAACGTCACTGGTAGGCGCACCTTAGCGCCATAAGTCTACTTTGACTCAAACCGAATGTGTTTGGTTCGAACCTGCTAACATACTCTTGTTCTTTTCTTTTTTCTCTCCCCCCGCCCCTCCCCGAAACTTTATATCACTAAAGACAGAACACAATTTAACATTTTTAAATGTTTTTATTACTGGATAGAGTGTGTATCACAAGTGAGTCTTGAAGGCCCTGCTTCTCTAGTCATTGTAAAAACTGAAAGTGCACACGAAGCGGGAAAGCACCTGTAGTTACAAGCGGCGGCGCTCATTACACTGGCTGCACACGATGCTGCTGTTTGTGAAGAAAATTCAGCACCACTTCATCATGCCCCCAAGAAGACAACTGTGCAAGTTCCCCCCCTCCCCCTTAGTGGTCCTTAACTATTCGTGAACCCTGTGTATGAAGATAACCCTGAGTGGGGCAGGCAGAACAAACCTTAGCTGCTTTGGCATCCTGAAAGCCAAGTGGGAAAGCAAGTGGTTAAAGTTTCTTTCTGCATGTGAAGTTGTACCTGAGAGTGAAGACTGCTCACACTGCCTGTAAATTACTCTGTGTGTGTGTGTGTGTGTGTGTGTGTGTTTGTGTGTGTGTGTGTGTGTGTGTGTGTGTGTGTGTGTGTGTGTGTGTGTGTATGTGTTTGTGTGTGTTTGTGTGTGTGTGCATGTGTGTGTGAGTGTGCATGCTTGTGTGTTCACCCATGCCTGTGTGCATGTGTATATACTCCACATACCGAAAGCCTCTTTTAAAGTACCAGAGGTGAATTACTGAGAAAGTATTGCATTATTTTTTTTCACTTAAAAAAAAAAAAAAAAAAAAAAATCAAATGTGCTATGTTTGCAGAAAATGTGCTCATATAATTATGTCTAACTAGGTCAAAGTACTGTAACTGAAAACCAAAATTGTGCTATCATTTAATGGATTGAAAATGCTGCACCTGCAATACCCCCCCCCCCCCCTCCAACCCCCCACATGCTAACGTCAGGCCTTTTAAAACAAAGACTATAACACAAACCTTTTAAAACAAAGATACAGTGCACAGGTCTTTTAAAACAAAGACCTAGAGCACAGGTCTTTTAAAAAAAAAGTTATCAATACAGAAAGACCAGAATACAGACCTTTTTATGACATAAGACTCAGAACACAAACATTTCATGACAAAGGCCCAGACCACAACTCTTTTATAACAAAGGCCCAGAACACAAACCTTTAACACAAACCTTTTAAAGCAAAGTCGCAGAAGACAACCCTTTTAAAACAAAGACCCAAAAGACAACCCCTTTAAAACAAAGACCCAAAAGACAACCCCTTTAAAACAATGACCCAGAACAAACACCTTTCATGACAAAGGGAAGAAGGCGACCACACTTACATCACTCTCAAAGTCCTCAGTCAGGATTTCCAGCTGCTGTGCGTGTTTCTCCAGCTGAGAGAGGTAGGCAATGGGGTTGAGCAAAGCATCCGCATAGGCTGCACACACACACACACACACACACACACATAGGCATGTCAGTCAGTTGTGTTCAATGATGACCATCAGAACAGCAGAGGAGGTAACTACTGTCCCGACTATCTGGGCTAGAATTTGATTATAGTCTCGTCCAAGTTGCATCCCCACTCTCTCCGCCTAGAGGGTTTTAGAACAGTCAGCGTTGGGATGGTTCCTAAAGGCCAACTAGCCCCCAAGGCTGCAGCGCTAAGAGCCAGTGCAATTTTGCCTGCTAGTTTGAGTGTCATAGTCTTTCACAAAAGACTAAGCTGTAAATGATTTCCCATTGATTGGAGAAACCACTGATAGTACAGCTCTGACTTTGCTGTAGGCCGAACTGTAAACTTATGTCAATCTGTGTAATAAGCTGAGTGTTGGGTACACACATACACACACATACACACACGCACACACACACACACATGCGCATGCACACACAAACACACGCAAACACACACACACAAGTGCACACACACACACACACATCCAATGACAGTAAACTGTGGTAAGTTTTTGTCACTGTTCACAGATCATGGTGAAGTTTGAATATAAAAGAAGTGGTAACATTTCTTGGTCTCTTTCTCAGAAAATAAATTGGCGTATTAATTCAAAAAAGATTTATCTATCTATTTATTCATTCATTCATTTATTTCATTGTAAGTTCTTTCTTCAAGTAATTTGACCCAGCAACAATGATTTCAACGTACATTTCGTTTCTCTGCAATAACAGTACAGTTAAGATTTTCCACCCTAAAATTACCCTTAATCTCATATACTTACCATGACCTGGTGGTTATATGGATAGGATATGGATACTAATATAGTGCCTATCCCCAGTCTTACATCCATCTTATGGTTATATCTATTTTACCTGGTAGTAATATTTTGAGTATTGTGATACTGATGTTAAATATTCTGACATAACACGTACATCACTTAGGTATTCTGATTTGTGATAATGAAGCGCATGATGAGGGATGTGTTGTGTATGCTGGTTTTAATGTGGGTGTGAACATAAATCAGTGTTTGTTTGGATGATGGTGCAGCGTAATGCATGTAAGTTTTTGTCTTTGTGTTTAAATGCGTGTTTTGCACATCAGTTTTTACATCACACCATGCTTCTGAGCATGTTTTAAATGGGAAGGTACTGCATAAATGGAATAATTATCATTGGTTGTAGCAGCAGTAGTAATAGTAGCAACAGTAGTAGTAGTAGTCGTAGTAGCAGCAGCAGCAGTCGTAGTAGTAGTAATAATAGTAGTAGTCTTTTCATATTTATATATTATTGTTATTGTTGTCATTGTTGTTGTCATTCTTCTTCTTCATCTGATCTCATCATCATCATCATCTCATTACAATTTATTGATAATAATGATGATGATGATTAATCATTATCATTGTCACCATCATCATTTTTTTCTTGGACATCATTCTTCTTCTTCTTCTTATCGTCATGGCAGTACCATATCTACCCTACCTGCGAACTGGTCAGGAACGTAATCATTGATGATGATGTGCACAAAGATGGTGGGCAGCATCAGAGCCTGGTTGGCCTCGTTGCGGAGGGGGATGTGGCGGAAACCTGTGAGAGGAACAACTGGTTAACCCTTTCACTGCTAAACCTTGGTGAAATGACATCAGCACGGTACGGAAGAGGTGAACTGAAAGAACTACCACTTGTTGAATTTTAACTCATTCTACCCCCACAGCTACATGCCTGCTACAAGTGCTCTGGACCAGCACTACATGAGACCACTGTACAAAAAACAGGGTGGTTCAACAGTGAAAATCGATGGAGAACTGTTGATTTAATGGGTCAAATAAAGTTCATTTTCATGCTTTCACGATCCTTAAACGGTTCAATTTAGAATACCAACTGTACCAAGCAAGAATGAACGAAATTAGAATAGTGTGTTGGTATGAGAATACTTGTGCCTGGTCCACAGGGGAAGTAATCATGATACGAGTTAACTTGTACCTGGAGTAGAATGAGTTAAAAGAAAGTGGCGGGACTGATTTTACTGCACTAAAAACAAAGGGGGCACCAGCTGTATGGTCAGAGCGTTAGACTTTCAACCTGAGGGTCCTGGGTTCGAATCCTGGTAATGATGCCAGGTAGGTTAAGGGTTGAGATTTCTTATATCCTCAAGGTCAATAGATGTGCAGACCTGTTAGTGCCTGAATCCCCCCTCATGTGTAAACACATGCAGAAGATCAAATACACACATTAAAGATCCTGTAATCTATGTCAGTGTTTGGTGGGTTATGGGAACAAGAACATAGCCCATCCTCCTGAAAACGGAGTAAAACTGCTTACATGACGGGGATAAAATGGTTATACATGTAAAAGCCCACTTGGGCATTCAAGTTAACGTGGAGGCATAGCCCATGATTGAAGAAAAAAAATAAAAAAAATTACTGCAGTCATCCCAAGAGGCAGGAGTCCAAACAAAGAAACGGTGACAATCAACTGTCCTGACCTGTGACTCCATCTCAGTCAGGGTAACAGTCCTTCACTGTGACGAGTGTACTGGTCGGCAGCAGTAAAGGGGTTAATTTTGAATCTTTTTTTTTTTTTTTTTTTTTTTTTTTTTACAGATATGTTCCCGTTTGTCAGTCTTGTGTTCAAGTACTTTACTGTCCTGTTGTTTGTGACAAAAACAAAGCAGAAAATCTGCTTTTTAATGCGTTGATACACACATGCATGCACACACACACATGCACATACACACACACCCACACCCGCCCAACCCCCACCCACACAAACAGACATACATGAACACACATGAACACGCATACACAGATATCCAAATACCTTATACCAGTGTGCAAAAATGCTGCAATACAGAATACAAATTCACAACCACATGCACACACTAACAGGCACACTAACACACACACACACACACACCCATGCATACATAATAACACAAACACACACACACACGCACATACACACATGGACACATACACACACAAACACACCCACCCATCAACACACACACACACACACACATGGACACATACACACACACCTAATATCACTTCAAGTGGAAAGACGTTAAACTGAAAATGATACACACACAAACACACCCACCCATCAACACACACACACACACACACACACACACCCTACACCCTAACGCAAACACTAAAGACATCAGGAACAAGCACACCACAACAAGATCTCACACACCAGATGACCACGACTCCTTCCCTACCTGGCCGCAGTCCCTCCACAGGCATGATCCGGTGACCAATCAGTTTCCCCGTTTCTTCATACACGCCCAGCCGAACAATAGCCAGGTTTGGTAGCACAACCTTTCCGATAAAATCAGAAATGAATCACACATAATAAAAGACAAGCAAACAACCCCCTCCTCCCCCCCAATCCCCCCTCAAGGTATATGTGATGTGTGTGTGTGTGAATGTGTGTGTGCATTTGTGTGTGCATGCATGCATATGTGTGAGCATGTGTGTGTGTGTTTGTACGATACGATACAATACAAAATAATATAATAATACAGTACAATACAATAAAATACAATGCAACACAACACAAATACAATCTAACTACAATACAATAAAGTACAATACAGTACAATAAAATGCAATGCAACACAATGCAAATACAAATACAAATACAACACAATACAATGCAATATAATGCAATGTAATACAAAGCAATACAACATAACACAACACAATACAGCAAAACACAAAAACATAGCAATGCAACACAATGCAACGCGACACAACGTAACCCCACCCCACCCACCTTCTTGAAGACACACCACAACGCAATACAATACAACCCACTCCACCCACCTTCTTCTTGAAGACACACCACAACCCAACTCCACCCCACCCACATTCTTGAAGACACACCACAACACAATACAATACAACACAACCAATCTTCTTGAAGGCACCACAACACAACGCAACACAACTCCACCCCACCCACCTTCTTGAAGACACACCACAACGCAATACAATACAACACAACTAACCTTCTTGAAGACACAACAGAACCCAACCCAACCCAAACCAACCCACCTTGAAGAAACAACACAATGCAACACAATACAACACAACCAACCTTCTTGAAGACACAACACAGCACAATGCACCACACCACACCACACCACACCACAACCAAACCCAACCCCACCCCACCCCACCCACCTTCTTGAAGAAACAACACAGCACAATGCACCACACCACACCACACCACACCACAACACAACCAAACCCAACCCCACCCCACCCACCTTCTTGAAGAAACAACACAGAACAATGCACCACAGCACAGCACAGCACAGCACAGCACAGCACAGCACTGCACACTACACCAAACCCACCCCACCCCACCCACCTTCTTGAAGAAACAACACAGCACAATGCACCACACCACACCACACCACAACACAACCAAACCCAACCCCACCCCACCCCACCTACCTTCTTGAAGACAAAGGGTTCCTCATCATACACAGGATTCAGGCCGTTGTTGGGCACCGTCTTGGTGCGGAACTTCTTCCTGACCGTGTCCGTGGGCAGTCCGTACATGTCAACCTCCACGTACGTCCCCACACGCTTGTCGGACAGAAACTGACCCGATATCACCTGCAACAGGCAGAAACTGACCCGATATCATCTTGCAACAGGCAGAAACTGACCTGATATCACCTTGCAACGGGCAGAAACTGACCTGATATCACCTTGCAACAGGCAGAAACTGACCCAGTATCACCTGCAACGGGCAGAAACTGACTCAGTATCACCTGCAACGGGCAGAAACTGACCCAGTATCACCTGCAACAGGCAGAAACTGACCCAGTATCACCTGCAACGGGCAGAAACTGACCCAGTATCACCTGCAACAGGCAGAAACTGACCCGATATCACCTTGCAACAGGCAGAAACTGACCCGATATCACCTTGCAACAGGCAGAAACTGACTCGATATCACCTTGCAACAGGCAGAAACTGACCCGATATCACCTTGCAATGGGCAGAAAATGATCCAATATCACTTTGCAATGAGCAGAAACTGACCCAGTATCACCTGCAACAGGCACCCTGAATCCTTGTGGTCAGTCTGAAGCATTGTCGTTTCTCTCTCTCTCTCTCTCTCTCTCTCTATTTATTTAAAAAAAAAAAATTTCCCTTGCAATGAAGGTTATATTTTCTCTTCAACATCATCACCTTGACAATTTTCCTGTGACAAGTTGCATATTACACAAGCATGGTAATAATTAGCAAGGGTACTCTCTTTATTTATTTATTTTCTGACCCGATATCACCTGCAACGGGCAACCCTGAACCCTTGTGGTCAGTCAGGAAAGTTGGTTGTTTCTCTCTCTCTCTCTCTCTCTTTTACCAGCCGCCGTGGCGAAGTGGTTAGCACAGCAGAATGACGGCTGGGAGGATGTGGGTTCGAATCCCAGCAAAGGTGTGTTTTTTGGCCCATGGCCAGCTCCTACCCAGAACTGAGTGTACTTTGGGCTTAAATGGGGAGAATGGGACCACACAGTCAAGTATCATCCACTTCATGGATGCGTCATTGAGTACACTGCTCTAATTACCTGACCAACACTGCAAGTGTCTGTATCTCTCGGGCCTGGTTGACGCCGGGATATCATCATGACAGGACGCATAGATTACAGCCTTGTCACGTGGTCTAAAACCAAAATGGATCTCTATAGCAACATTGTCATTCTCCTCCTTCTTCATCACCATTTCACCATCTTTTTATTTGACAGAAACTGACCTGATATGATGATGATTTGGATATTTATATATTGTCTATCCTTGGTCAGAGACCAAGCTTTAAGTGCTTTTCAAACATAGAGCCATTTGTGACAACAGGCTGCCTACTGGGGGTAGAGCCGACTGAGAACTGCCTTTTGGTGCTCATCATTCATTTCCTGTGTCATTCAGTCAGGTTTCAGTTACACACACACACACACACACACACACACACACGCACAACATACACACACATACACACACACACACGCACATACACACACACACACACACACACACATACACGTAACCTTTAATGTGCATGACCATTTTTGTTTTTGCTTTTTTACCCTGCAAAATAGATATGTGCATGACTGGTTTGCTTTCCCCCTGCCATTTAGGCAGCTATACACTGTTTTCAGGGTGTGTGCATTCTGGGTATGCTGACGTGCAGCGTTTAGGTAAATGTGACAGACAGATAGGTTTTATCAACATCTATCACCTTGTGGACTGCCGGCACTAAGACTGCAGCAAAAGACCCCAGGCGTGGCTGTGTTAACTCACTCAGTACGGCCAGTCCTCTCTTCTCCTCTACACAGACCCCTCGGATGTCCAGTGGGTGTCTGAATGACCCAACCTTTAGCTTCCGTCATCAGAATTGTGGTATTCTTTGTCAACATTCACCTCTTCAGTATAAGAGCCTTCCTCTTGCAATATTTTGATGATGGTAATTGGGGTGAAACGCTGTTAACGTCGTCTCTTTCGCCGTTCGTATGGAGAGAGTTAAGGGCGGGACATGAAATGAGTGGCATGGGAGCAGTGCCACTGAAATGCTGCAGACAACAAGGCAGCAAAAAAAAAAAAAAAAAAAAAAAGACCAACCCCAAACACACCAATCCAATGACAGACCTCCTACCTTGACAGTCACGGTGCCAGCCACAATGCCATCCACTGTGGATTCGGCAAACGGGTCAAACCGTCGGTCGTTCCGTCGCATGAAGTCAGGCTTGAGGATGTATCCTGACCGGCCGTTGTACTCAAAGATACCCAGGTTGATCTGCATTGCCAGGTCTGAGAGCAGAAAAAAAAAAGCAATAGGAACTTTTGAAAAAGGAAATGTATATAAATGAAAGTATCTCTCTACATATATCTACATATTCTTATCTATCTCTCTTGCATGCGTGCGTGCGTGCGTGCGTGCATGCATGCGTATGTGTGTGTGTGTGCGTGTGTGTGTGTGTATGATAGTCAGTCATGTCCGACTATGACCATCAGGACAGCAGAGGAGGCAACTGCTGTCCCCAACTCTCTGGGCTGGAATTTGATTATAGTGGCTTGCCCAAGTTACATCCCCACTCTCTCAGCCAAGAGGGTTTTAGGACAGTCAGCATTGGGATGGTTCCCAAAGGCCAACTAGCCCTCTCAAGTCTGCAGCACTAAGAGCCAGTACAACATTGTGTCCTAGTTTGAGAGTCAAAGTCCTTCACAAAAGACTAAGCTGAAAATGACTTCCAATTGCAGTGGAGAAACACACACACACACACACACACACATATATATATATATATATATATACAGAAGAGAGAGAGAGAGAGAGAGAGACAGAGACAGAGACAGAGAGAGATATATTCACACTGTCATTGCTCAATCAACATCACTACTTCCATTCATAAAGTTAATAGGTTAAAAGTCGCGCCGCCTCTTTATGGTCATCAGGACATTCAAGATCCGCTACGTCAAAGGCACGGCATTGGAAGACAGAGGCCCAGTCCTCCCATTCCTCCATTTCAACCTTCACCAGCCACAGTCAGGTGCCCCCCTTCACACCTGGGGTGGAGTGATGGCCTAGAGGTAACGCGTCCGCCTAGGAAGCGAGAGAATCTGAGCGCGCTGGTTCGAAATCACGGTTCAGCCGCCGATATTTTCTCCCCCTCCACTAGACCTTGAGTGGTGGTCTGGACGCTAGTCATTCGGATGAGACGATAAACCGAGGTCCCGTGTGCAGCATGCACTTAGCGCACGTAAAAGAACCCACGGCAACAAAAGGGTTGTTCCTAGCAAAATTCTGTAGAAAAATCCACATCGATAGGAAAAACAAATAAAACTGCATGCAGGAAAAAATACAAAAAAATGGGTGGCGCTGTAGTGTAGCGACGCGCTCTCCCTTGGGAGAGCAGCCCGAATTTCACACAGAGAAATCTGTTGTGATAAAAAGAAATACAAATACAAAAACCAGAGCAAAGCGCCTTTCCCAAGGACACAACACGGCGCCGAAACAGGGCCTCGAACCCTGATCACTGGTGAACACTGGGTCACAAGTCCAACGTCAAACAGATTCTGCCACAGCGTCTCCTACTTTTTCATTCATTAACTCTTTCACCACCAAGTTTCTGTGTGTGAAAAACACTCCCTGGCGCCAAATATTTTAAAAACAATGCTCTCCGTCACAGATTTCGGTTCATGTCAAAACAACGCAACAGACTTGTTCACTTCAAACTTGGTCAGGGAGCAAAGGTTGGTCATTGTGTGTGTGTCTGTTGGTGGGAAACTGGCTGCAGCTGTCAAGCTTTGTTACAATGTGAAAAATGGTCTTTTCAACATGACCCCTCGATGTCGACAAAAGTCGCCTAAGGCGGTGCAGTGCCTTGTCAACTAAAGTCACCTATGGCAGAGAAAGATTTAAAGAAAAAAAAAATCAAACAAAGTAAACAGAAACATGAAAAAAACAACAACAACAAATAAAGTGAAGTATAATTATTCTGGCACTGAAGACCTCCGGAACCAGCACATACCCAGTGTCTAATAATTGAGGGCCATCCTTTACCCACCAGGTGCTGTTACCGAGACTCTAACCCAGGACCCTAAGATTGAAAGTCCAACGCTTTACCCACTTGGTTAAAAAATCAAACTTAGTAAACAGAAACATGGAAAAAAAAACACACCCAAAAAACCCAGATAAAGTGAAAAATCATTGTTCTGACACTGAAGAGTCAGATATGAAGTGACGTCCTAGAGGTAACCTGTCCACTTGGGAAGTGAGAGAATCTGCGCACACTGGTTTGAATCCTGGGACAGTCGCCAGCATTTTCTCTCCCTCCACTGGACTCTGAGTGGTGGTCTGAACGCTAGTCATTCAGATGAGACAATAAACCCAGGTACCATGTCCAGCATACTCTTAGCACACATAAAAGAACCCACAACAACAAAAGAGTTGTCCGTGGCAAAATTCTGTTTAAAAAAAAAATCCACTTCGATAGGAAAACAAATAAAAAAAACAGCAGGCTGGAGAAAAAAAAGAAGAAGAAGAGATTGACTAACAAAACACATAAAAAAAATCCACTACATTTTCAAGACCGGTGGTGCCAGCACTCACCCAGTGTCTGATAATTGAGGGCCACCAGCTGACAGCCGGCATTCCAGTACACCTGGGGCATGAAGTTGCTGGAGTCCACCCGGGTCCCTCGAGGGTAGATACGACTCAGCTGACGCTTGTTGTAGCTTGCACAGGTTAAAGAAACTCAGGCACTGAATGATGATAACAATACTAATACTAATTGGTAGTACTTATATGGTGCGAACTCCCTCATGTAATGGGGCTCTCAGTGCCTTACATGAAACAACACATATACAATAGTGCATAATAACATAGCTATGCACATGAAAACAACAATACATATATATCTATACACCATCACAATACTACAAATTATTGTAGGTGTGAACACAAACACACACACACACACAGACACACACACACACAAATAAACACACACATGACAAAAATACCCTACACACACGCGCACCCACATGCTGTCGCACGCACACACATCTGCACACACACAAACATCCACCCACAGACACACGCACACACACACTATATGATGACTTCAGCAGAGGGCATAGTGTGATGGATAGGAAAAGGAAGAATGCAAACAACTGACTATGCTTCATCACACCCAAAGGCCTGTTTGAACAGATGGGTTTTCAAGTTTGTTTAGAAAGAGCACAAGAGTTGGTAAGTGATGGAGATCCAGCGGAAGAGAATTCCAGACAAGTATGGAGGAAACGACGTCTTCCCCCATGTAAAAAAACCCAAAAAACAACAAGAAAAACAAAAAACAAAAAAACAGAAACCTTTAAAACATTTTTCTTGTAATCATTTGTGAAGAGCTATTAATTTTTATCAACAATAAAAATCATCGATATCATTAGATTTTTGTTTTTCATTTGTGAAGAGCTATTATAATAATTTTTATCAACAATAATAATCAATATCATTAGATTTTTGTTTTGTTTTGTTTTGAAAGTGTAAAGATGTATGTTTGTGTATAGTTTGGTAACAATTTTTGATGGGTTCATCTCATCTCCTGTAACTAATTATGTTTTCCAATAATTTTTTTTTTTGTGGGGATAGTTCCATCACCTGATCATGATATGGGGGGTGTGGGGGGGGGGTAAAAGCAAATGTTATAAACATATATGTGCGTGCGTGCGTGTGTGTGTGTGAGCGCGCATGTGCGTGCGTACTTGTGTGTGTCTGTGTACGTGTGTGTTTCTTAATGCGCTCATGCATGTACATGTGCATGTACGCTCAGTCCTGATTTCACCCCAAACAAAGTGAGGAAAGGATACTTCACAAAGTCCACTGGTGACTCTTTCAGCTGAGCCAAAGCCTGCGTTTCCACAAAGGAGGAAATCTCATAGGATTTGTTCCTCTCTGGAACAGACAAGCACATTTTAAAACAAATTAGTAACATACATACACATATTGAACAGAAAGCTAGTACCACTTGTTTTGGATTTTTATGTTGGAACATAAAAGCTGCCTGCATTACAGATAATAATTGTAACAGTAAAGTAAAAATTAAAAAAAAGAAGTAATAATAATATCCATGATGATTTTTTTAGTAATTACAACAAATAAAAAAATGATACTGAAAAAAGGAAGCAAAAATGACAAAATAAAAGATAAATTGCTGCTAAAGATCTCCACAACAAGAACACACACACACACACACACACACTCTCTCTCTCTTCACACACACACACTCACACACACACAACACACACAAAACCAAGAAGGGAGACAACAAAAAGAAGGGAGACAAATCAGCAACCAACAAATGAGCAACAGGCAACAATGCCTAGGAAAGCTAGATTCAGTATTGTATACAAGTTCAAATTTCAGTTGGGTTTCACATTCTATAACCTTGTGTTTTTTTAATTTTTAATTTTATTTTATTTTATGCAAACAAGCAATATTCATCTCAGCTGGTGACAATGAATGAAACCATTATTGCAATAATACACAGAACAAAAAACAAAAGCAAAAAAAGGAAAAGAAAAAAGCTGATTTGATCATCATCTTCAATATCATCCACTGATAATACAACCAACTTTGCAATATTAAAAAAAAAAAAAAAAAAAAAAAAAAAAAAAAAAAAAAAATCATCATCATCAGCAACATTGAAAACAACCATCTTTCTCCCAATCATTAATCAACCAATTTAGTGCCGGAAAATTTTGTAAAAAAAGAAAAGAAAGAAAAAAAGGAGAAAAAAAGTGCACTCCCCTGGTCAGGGAAGTTTGGGGATTCAGGGGTAATTAAGAAAAAAAAAAATCTTGTACACAAACTATGAGAGATTCAGAAAGAAAGTGAATGTTTTGTGAAGGAAAATAAATGCAGATTCTGCATCTGGGCTTTTGTTCCCAATTAGTTTGATTGTAGATAGCTGTTCAGGGATTGAAAGTGAAGATAATGATTTTTGCTGAAAAAAATTAATCCATATTAAGACAACTTATGGAACATTATACAAATAAGCGGAATCACAGATAATTACTTTCCAGAGAGCGAGACACAATGATAATGACAACAACCAACTTAAATGTCATCAGCAGTAAACATGCAGTTATCTGTCATGGGGATACACAGCAAGAGAGAGAGAGAGAGAGAGAGAGAGAGAGAGAGAGAGAGAGAAGAAGAAGAAACGAAAACTTATGTTACTGACTTTCCACGGACACAACAGAATGGATGTGTTAAGACAACCAGTGGAACATGCACAAACAAGCAACATTATATATAATCACTCTAATTACTTTCCAGAGAGTGAGACAATGACCATGACCAGCTTCAATGTCATCAGCAGTTAACACAGCATTATCCCAGGGTGTGCCTAGTTTTTAGTATAGGACAAGGAGTCTTCATTTATTCATTCATTTATTATCATTATTGGTAGTTGTAGTAGTGGTGGTGGTGGTAGTAGTAGTGGCAGTGGTAGTATCATTGTTGTTATTATTATTATTGTTGTTGTTATCATTATTACTGTTATTATCATCATCATTATTGGCATTACTATTATTGATATTGTTATTGTTGTTGTCATTAGCTATGTATCTGATTATTCATCTATGTTATAAACTCTCCTTGATTTTCGGGCTTATTTATTATTGTAACCTACTTGTTTATATTTGAAGGTCGTTTTACATGTTTTTAGTATTTTTTTGTTGTTGTAACGAGTGTGAAATGGAGACTGATGGCGGACGCATGGATATTTGATGCAGCTGAGATTGTGTGCTTCTGAGCGTATGCAAATCAGCTGAATGGCTTATGCATGTCTATATTTGTACTATATAGAATTTAACTGTGTGCCACCACACCAAGCATCTCCATTTGAGGACAATAAATTATCTTGTGATCTTGTGATCTTATTTGTCATGGGAATACATGGCCAGAGAGAGAGAGAGAGAGAGAGAGAGAGAGAGAGAGAGAGAGAGAGAGAGAGAGAGAGAGAAGCGAAAACTTATGTAACTGACTTTCCGAGGACTCGAAGGAATGGAAGTGGATGGGCTGAATGTAGTTGACCAGAGCCGACATCTCCATCGCTGCCTCCGCCTCCTTGCCAGCCGTTCCCTGTCAACACACACACACAGGTATCAGTCAAGCAAAAACTCTTGATCTTGCTTCTGCCATCATCATCACCATATCATCAGTAGCATCATCATCATTGGGAGTCTTCAAGGGGACACAAATACAAGCGTCCAACGTCAAATCCATGCCAAGGAGCCAACCTTTGTGAAAGTGCTTCTTCTTGTTCTTCACCAGAATTTTTCTCTTCAGTAGCAGAGGGCTTGGCAGAAGAGATAGACGACCTCCTCCATAATTTCTGTGTGTGTGTGTGTGTGTGTGTGTGTGTGTGTGTGTAGGTGTGTGTGTGTGTGTGTGAATGTAAGCATGTGTGTATGTTAAAAAACAACAACAAACAAAACAAAAAAAATCCAATTTCTCCACCAGGAACGGTAAATCAATCAACACCCAGCACGCTTCAATAAACAAACAAACAAACAAAAAAAAACTGCCTAACTTCCACAGACCCCTACTCCACCCCCACACCCCCCTACCCAGCCCCTGTACCCCTTCAAACCAAACCCCCACCCAACCATACCATACACATCTCCCCCCCCCGACTCCCTAAACCACCACACCCACCTTGTCACGCTTGACCCGCTGCCGTCGCCTCTTCTCCTCCTCCGTCATCTCCACAGCCTCCTCCCCCTCCTCCTCCTCCTCATCATCGTCCTCCTCGTCCTCGCTCTCGCTGGAGTCCGACTCGCTCTCGAAGACCTCCACCTCCCCACCCTTCTCCCCCCCCTCACTGCAGACGGACACGTTCTTCTCCAGGACTGCACGGGTCGGGGAGCCATCCGGGAAGCTGGTCTTGCGACCCGTGGGGGAGGAGGGGGAGGACATGTCTCCACCACCCTCGCCCTCCGTGGACGTCCCACCCCCGCTACCCTCGTCCGCGTCGCTGGTGGACTTCGGCTTGGAGGAGGAGTCGCCTCCCTTGCCACCGGCACCCTTGGACGCGGAGCTGGATTTCTGGTTTTGGACTGTGTATGGGGTGTGTGTGTGTGAATAGAATAGAATAGAACAGAAGAGAACAGAAGAGAAGAGAACAGAATAGAACGGATAGAACAGAACAGAGTAGAACAGAACAGAACAAACCAGAACAGAATTAACAGAGTAGAATAGAACAGAACAGAGTAGAACAGAACAGAGTAGAGCAGAAGAGAGTAGAACAGAACAGAACAGAGTAGAGCAGAACAGAACAGAGAGAAACAGAACAGAGTAGAGCAGAACAGAACAGAGAGAAACAGAGTAGAACAGAACAGAGTAGAGCAGAACAGAACAGAGTAGAGCAGAACAGAACAGAACAGAACTGAACAAAGTAGAGCAGAACAGAACAGAACAGAGTACAGCAGAACAGAACAGGAGTAGAGCAGAACGGAGTAGAACAGAACAGAGTAGAGCAGAACAGAACAGAGTAGAGCAGAACGGAGTAGAACAGAACAGAGTAAAGCAGAGCAGAACAGAACAGAGAGAAACAGAACAAAACAGAATAGAGCAGAACAGAACAGAACAGAACAGAGAGAAACAGAACAGAACAGAGTAAGGCAGAACAGAACAGAGAGAAACAGAACAGAGTAGAGCAGAACAGAACAGAGTAGAGCAGAGCAGAACAGAACAGAACAGAGAGAAACAGAACAGAACAGAGTAGAGCAAAACAGAACAGAACAGAACATAATGAAGTATTCTGTACTACTGTGATGCAACTGAGATTCTAACAGACTCTTTTTGCCCCTTTATATTCTCACAATCATACATACCATCATACAGATGCACATACTTTTTGACTGTTTCCTTCCCATAATCATTACATACAGTCATACACATGCACACACACGTCCATATGCTCAGGTATCATGAACACATGTATGCATTTGTATACAAGCGACGGGCGCAATAGCCGAGTGGTTAAAGCGTTGGACTGTCAATCTGAGGGTCCCGGGTTCGAATCAGGGTGACGGCGCCTGGTGGGTAAAGGGTGGAGATTTTTACGATCTCCCAGGTCAACATATGTACAGACCTGCTAGTGCCTGAACCCCCTTCGTGTGTATATGCAAGCAGAAAATCAAATACGCACGTTAAAGATCCTGTAATCCATGTCAGCGTTCGGTGGGTTATGGAAACAAGAACATAACCAGCATGCACACCCCCGAAAACGGAGTATGGCTGCCTACAAGGCGGGGTAAAAACGGTCATACACGTAAAAGCCCACTCGTGTGCATTCGAGTGAACGCAGAAGAAGTATACAAGCATGCATACATGTGTGAATGTGTGCGCATGTGTGTGTGTGTGTGTGTGTGTGTGTGTGTATCTATGTGCATAATTATGCTTTGCTAGGTTCATTTTTTGGTGGCTGATGTAAAATATCATGCCTTATCATACAGCACCCATGTCCAGAGCAGTTTTTTTTTGTCAGGGCACTGCACAAGTATCCGTTCTTCTTCTTCTTTCTTCTTCTTCTTTTCTTCTCCTCCTTTTTCTTCTTCTCCTCCTTCTTTTTATTCTTGTTCTTCTTCTATTTCTTCTTTTTCTTCTTACTGTCATCATCAAGTGGAGTGATGGCCTAGAGGTAACGCGTCCGCCTAGGAAGTGAGAGAATCTGAGCGCGCTGGTTCGAATCACGGCTCAGCCGCCGATATTTTCTCCCCCTCCACTAGACCTTGAGTGGTGGTCTGGACGCTAATCATTCGGATGAGACGATAAACCGAGGTCCCGTGTGCAGCATGCATTTAGCGCATAGAAAAGAACCCATGGCAACAAAAGGGTTGTTCATGGCAACACTCTGTAGAAAAAATCCACTTCGATAGGAAAAACAAATAAAACTACACACTGGAAAAAATACAAAAAAAAATGGGTGGTGCTGTAGTGTAGCGAGGCGCTCTCCCTGGGGAAAGCAGCCCGAATTTCACACAGAGAAATCTGATGTGATAAAAAGAAATACAAATACAAACAATTTTGTAGGCATAGTGTCCAACCAAACAAATACAAGCGTCCAACGTCAAACCCATGCCAAGCAGCCCACCTTTGTGGAAGTGCTTCTTCTTGTTCTTCACCAGAATCTTCCTCTTCAGCAGCAGAGGGCTGGGCAGAGGGACATCAGGCTTCAACTGCAATGCAAAACACCCAGGCATGCTTTCCATCAGTCGAACAGTTGAACCATCCATCAATACATCATCAGCAGCATCAAAAAAGTCAGTCAACTGATCAAAAGATTACGGGGGTTGGGGTGGTGGTGTGGTGGCGTGGTGGGTGTAAGAGAGAATGAGAAAGAGAGCGAGGGAGCGAGGGAGAGAGAGACAGAGGGAGCAAGAGAGAGTGTAAGAGAGAGAGAAAAAAAAAGAGATGTGTGTGTGTGTGTGTGTGTGTGTGTGTGTGTGTGTGTTTGAAAAAAAATCAAAGATACTTGAATTTCTCATTGGGACAGTGTTAAACAGAGTTGTATGACATGTCTTTCTGAGAATGGGACAGAGTTGTACGACATGTCTAACTGGGTGAGAATGGGACAGAGTTGTATGACATGTCTAACTGAGAATGGGACAGAGTTGTATGACATGTCTAACTGAGAATGGGACAGAGTTGTATGACATGTCTAACTGAGTGAGAATGGGACAGAGTTGTATGACATGTCTTAACTGGGTGAGAATGGGACAGAGTTGTATGACATGTCTTAACTGGGTGAGAATGGGACAGAGTTGTATGACATGTCTTAACTGGGTGAGAATGGGACAGAGTTGTATGACATGTCTAACTGAGTGAGAATGGGACAGAGTTGTATGACATGTCTAACTGAGAATGGGACAGAGTTGTATGACAAGTCTAACTGAGTGAGAATGGGACAGAGTTGTATGACAAGTCTAACTGAGAATGGGACAGAGTTGTATGACATGTCTAACTGAGAATGGGACAGAGTTGTATGACATGTCTAACTGAGAATGGGACAGAGTTGTATGACATGTCTAACTGAGAATGGGACAGAGTTGTATGACATGTCTAACTGAGTGAGAATGGGACAGAGCTGTATGACATGTCTTAACTAGGTGAGAATGGGACAGAGTTGTATGACATGTCTTAACTGGGTGAGAATGGGACAGAGCTGTATGACATGTCTTACTGGGTGAGAATGGGACAGAGTTGTATGACATGTCTTAACTGGGTGAGAATGGGACAGAGTTGTATGACATGTCTTAACTGGGTGAGAATGGGACAGAGTTGTATGACATGTCTTAACTGGGTGAGAATGGGACAGAGTTGTATGACATTTCTGAATGGGTGAGAATGGGACAGAGTTGTATGACATGTCTTAATTAGGTGAGAATGGGACAGAGTTGTATGACATGTCTAACTTAGAATGGGACAGAGTTGTATGACATGTCTTACTGACTGAGAATGGGACAGAGTTGTATGACATGTCTAACTGGGTGAGAATGGGACAGAGTTGTATGACATGTCTAACTTAGAATGAGACAGAGTTGTATGACATGTCTAACTGAGTGAGAATGGGACAGAGTTGTATGACATGTCTTACTGGGTGAGAATGGGACAGAGTTGTATGACATGTCTAACTTAGAATGAGACAGAGTTGTATGACATGTCTAACTGAGTGAGAATGGGACAGAGCTGTATGACATGTCTAACTGAGTGAGAATGGGACAGAGTTGTATGACATGTCTTACTGGGTGAGAATGGGACAGAGTTGTATGACATGTCTTAACTGGGTGAGAATGGGACAGAGTTGTATGACATGTCTTAACTGGGTGAGAATGGGACAGAGCTGTATGACATGTGTTACTGACTGAGTTAACTCAGCGTGGCACAGAGGTAAACTGCAAAAACTACTACCTGTTGAATTTTAACTCATTCTACCCCACAGCAACACGCCTGCTACAACTCCCCTGGACCAGCACTACACGACACCACTGAAGGTGGTACACTAGAACGGCAAAAATCGATGGAGAATTGTTAATTTAATATGTCAAACAAAGCTTTGTTTTCATGCTTCCGGAATCCGTAAACGGATCAGTTTAGAATGCCAACTGTACCAAGCAACAAAAGAATTAAATTAGAATAGTGTGCTGGTATGAGAATACTCGTACCTGGTCCACAGGGGATGTGACTGTGGTATGAATTAACTGGTACCTGGGGATGAAATGAGTTAAACAGAGTTGTGAGATTTGTCTTACTGGGTGGGAATCTAGCGGCATGTCCAGCAGCATTTCTCCAAATATCGTGCGGCAGTAGTTGGCCATCTTGGCTTGCTGCTTGGGGCTGACACACACACAGACACACAACGGATATAATGAACACCCACTGTCACACACACAAAAACTCATGCATGCACGCACACACGCACACACACACACCAGACCAAATAAAGCAACTGCCATACACGCGCACACACACTCACACGCACACACACACACACTCAAACACAAAGAGTTTGAATATATTTATTCATTATCTCTATTTGTGTGTGTGTGTATGTGTGTGTGTGTGTGCGCGCGCAAGCGTGTGCGTGCATGTGCATGATGGGCATGTGTGATTGCATACATGCGCGTGCGTGCGCGCGTGTGCGTGTGTGTATGTTTGTGCATGCATGAATGTGTGTGTGTGTGTGTGTGTGTGTGTGTGTGTGTGTATGTGTATGTCTGTGCATGCATGAATGTGTGAACACATGTACACAAGCACTCATATGTATACACACTTATCTCCCTGAATTCCTGCCACATTTGTTTGCATAAGATTTTCAATTTTTTTTATAAAGTTTCTCATACTGTCCCTCATCAGGCCCTCCTCTCAAAATACTCCTTTTGACCCTGGTATTTTTCGTTTGTTTGTTTGTTTTTTTTGCTGTTCCAATGGAATCACTCTCACACTGCTCACCCAACCGCCCCCATACATGACCACATTTGGGTTCGTCTGCCACAGAATCAACGCTGGCTGATCCACAGGGAACTGCCAATGCTAGGTCAACTGGGAGGCCACATACCAGAGCAGACCCTGCATGCTGTGAGAGGAGGGGTACAAAAAATGTTGGCGTGTATGGTATTCGATCCTGTGAAATCTGATTCTCTCCCTTCCTAGGCGGACATGTCATCCACTAGGCCACCGCTCCACATTGCAGAAGTACATGGATGGGAATTCAAAACCTTGGTTCGCCATGTGCAACTGACTCACCCACAGTGGTTCTCGAAGGACAGGATGACTGGGTAGTCCGAGGTCTTGAATGCACTTTCCGCTATTGCTTCTACCACGTCCTGAAAACAAAACCCACACATTTTTTTTTTGGTGTTTTTTTTTTGGTTGCTGCCCCATCATTTGCACCACCGTTTCAGTGGCATCACTCCCATTCCCAGTCCCCCATACGTGGCCACACCTGGGTTTGTCTGTATCAGTCCCAGTGCCGGCAGTCCACAGGGAACCATCGATGTTGGTCACCAGGAGGCCACGCACCAGAGGAGACCCTGCACTGATGCTGAGTCACTTCGGTGGTGTTTGGTAGTGCCTGTTCTGATTTAACGTATTTGGCACAACACCAACTAAGCCCCCTACTGATGCCAGTAATGGCTTAGTCATGGAGCCAGACTGAGTTGTCTCCCCTAGAGTGGAGAACACCACCAAGTCCCTCCATCAACAATCCCCATGAATCCGCCAACACTGAAGACATTGACAAGACTCACCCCAAGCGCAACCCCCCCCCCACCCCCCCCACACACACACACATTTAGGCATTAAAAAAAACACACCAGCAGCTACGAATTACACCTAACACGGCACACATAACGTGGATATTTTATAATATAGTTTTGATGATTATATGTGTAACAATATTCATGTTCAGGTTAGTTTTTTTTTTCTTTTCTAATCCTCTGATGAGCAACGGATGAAATGGGCCAATCAGTGGCAGTTTCAGTTTCTCAAGGAGGCGTCACTGCATTCTGGAAAATTCATGTACACTCCACCAAATCTTCTAAGCAGATGCATGACCAGCAGCATAACCCAACGCGCTTATAAGGCCTTGAGTGCATGCATATGATACAGTTCTGTACCTATTACAGTGGATTCCTCCTGCAGAATTTTACAAGAGGACAAACCTTTTGCCATGGGGTCTTTTTCAGTGTGCAAAGTGCATGCTGCACATGGGGCCTCCATTTATCATCTCATCTGAACGACTTGATGCTCAGTTCGATTCAGAGAAAGGGCAAGAGCGGAATTCAAACCCAAAACCTTCAAAGACTCTGATTGGGCAGACAAGCATCTTAACCATTTTGCCATCTTTTTTTGTCTTTAACTTAAAAAAAGATTTTTTTTGCAAAGCCATGTATATAATATACAGAAAACAGTATGAACAAACAGTAACATACAATGAGTACGAAAAGAAAATAGAACAGATAGATAAAAAAAAAAAGAAGATATAAAAAAAAAAGAAAAAGAGAAAAAACCCTGATTAATCAACTAACTACCTGACCAATCAGTCAATCAATCAGATTTGACAATACAGTAGAAGTAGCGGTGACACTTTCAAGAACTATGACACTTGTAACAGCAGCAAAACAAATAATGATGACATAAGACAGTAGTAACCATAATGAAACCAATTACAACGTAACAACAGCATCAAATACGTCAACCCACTACACTAACAACAACAACACAGAGAGAGAAACCGACAAGACAAAAGCTGGGTGATGATAGCGTCCATTCCACCAGCCATCTTGGTGTGGTGTTGTGCGTTGTGGGTGTGTACCTTGAAGGGCACCTCAGTGCACATGGTGTAGCCGTGAGTGATGACCGGCTCCTCGTCCTGACCCTTGCCGTCCCAGCAGTCCAGCTCCACACAGCGACAGCCGCACAACAGCACCTGTCTGTAGATCTCCACCGAGGACTTGCCGGTGAACTGGTGACCTGCAACACAGCTCACACATTAGGAGAGGGTGTGCAGATCCACTTTTGTCGGATTTTTTTGTCAGGACTCCCTGGTTATTTTATTTTATTTTTTTTAGTGAGAACAGCGTGTGCATGCACGTCTTCGTTTCCGTCTGCTTTTTTTCCAGGTCGCCGAAAGGTTAAAATTTCGTTGTGGACATTGCTGTTTTGACGAAACGATTTTGAATGTTTTCAGTAACTATTTTTTGGAAGTTTACGAGGTATATTTGGTTTTATAATTACACCCGTTATTTGCTTTAATCTTCTATGTTTACTTTGAGTGTGTTTCTTGTTATATATCTGCCATTACATATTCAAACTGATCCATTTATAAACTCTGCCGAAACATTGTCTGAACAAAAGCAGAGCAAACTCAGAGAAGCCAGTTATGGTGGTGGTCTGCCCCCGTGTCATCATATGACCTACTTCTCGCACTGCGAGCGACGAAAAGTAGGCCACGAAAGTGGGCTGCACACCCTCTCTATTGTCACAGTTTCAGGACGGGCGCAATAGCCGAGTGGTTAAAGCGTTGGACTGTCAATCTGAGGGTCCTGGGTTCGAATCACGGTGACGGCGCCTGGTGGGTAAAGGGTGGAGATTTTTACGATCTCCCAGGTCAACATATGTGCAGACCTGCTAGTGCCTGAACCCCCTTCATGTGTATATGCAAGCAGAAGATCAAATATGCACGTTAAAGATCCTGAAATCCATGTCAGCGTTCACTGGGTTATGGAAACAAGAACATACCCAGCATGCACACCCCCGAAAACGGAGTATGGCTGCCTACATGGCCGGGTAAAAACGGTCATACACGTAAAAGCCCACTCGTGTGCATACGAGTGAACGCAGAAGAAGAAGAAGAAGTCACAGTTTCAGTTTCTCCAAGGAGTCGTCATTGCGTTCGAAATAATCTATTATTAAGGTCCTAGAGAGGAGCGGCCTGCACAGCATCGAAAGCCTGCTGATCCAGTGCCAGCTACACTGGACAGTACACACTGTCCACATGACAGACAGCAGGATCCCGAAGATAATTTTGTATGGCCAGCTGAGGGAAACCCACCGTGAACTTGGAAGACCCTGCAAGTGCTTCAAGGACACCTTGAAGACAAACCTCAAAGCCTGTGACATAGACATTGCTTCCTGGGAAACTGATGCCCTTGACCGCTCTTGCTGGAGGATGCTGTGCTCTAGTGGCATAAAGATGTTTGAAAACAAGAGAATGCTGGCCATTAAGGAGAAGCGTGAGCGAAGGAAGCAGGGCTCAACTTCTGGAGACATTTTCCCTTGCAACACCTGTGGGAAGTGCTGCGCATCCAGAATCGGCCTCTTCTCCCATATGAGGACGCACATCGACAAATAAGCCTGCTTGCCTACTCATCCGTCGGACCGACGGGAGACTCCATCAGTATCAATCTATTATTATATGCTACACCACATCCTGCTAAGCAGATGCCTGACTGGCAAGCAGCTATAACCCAGTGCACTTGTCAGGCTTTGAGTGCATGCACGAATATTTTTGTACCCATCAGAGTGGATTTCTTTCACAGAATTTTCCCAAGAGGACAACACTTTTGTTGCCATGGGTTCTTTTTCAGTGCACCAAGTGCATGCTGCACATGTAACCTCGGTTTACCATTTCATCTGAATGACTAGACGCTCAGTTTGATTTTCCCGTCAAACTTGGGAGAAAGGGTGGGAGTGGGATTCGAACCCAGACCCTCACAGACACTGTACTGACAGATAGGCGTCTTAACCATTCTGCCACCTTGCTCAGTTGAGGAAGGTAGCAGATGAGAAAAGCTGTCTGTGGTTGACATTCTTTCCTCTTTGCTGCTCCTGATCATTGGAACAACCTTCCACATCATTTATATATTTTTGTGTTTGTATTTCTTTTTATCACAACAGATTTTCTGTGTGAAATTCGGGCTGCTCTCCCCAGAGAGAGCGCGTCGCTACACTACAGTGCCACCCATTTTTTTGTATTTTTTCCTGCCTGCAGTTTTATTTGTTTTTCCTATCGAAGTGGATTTTTCTACAGAATTTTGCCAGGAACAACCCTTTTGTTGCTGTGGGTTCTTTTACATGCGCTAAATGCATGCTGCACATGGGACCTCGGTTTATCGTCTCATCCGAATGACTCATATCTGTTCGTCTGACCCCTGTCTGTTGCCTTCTGCTCTTCACTAAAAAAACCCCCCAACAAACCCTGTCTGTAAGCACTCTCTGTTTTCTATTTCTTGAACACCACATAATGCTGCCTGCCAACTCACTTTGCATGTTTGAGGAATGAGAGAAGGAGGTGGGGGGTGGGGGGGGGGTGGAGTAAGGAGGAGGGGGACAGAGAGTGGTCGTGAGTGGTTCATGAAATGTGTAACTTTCCCTTTCATGTAAAGCATCCCTGAGCTCTTGGAGAGAAAGAGCACTGTCCAAATGTACATTATCATCATTATTATTATAACTAATATCATCAATATGGTCATTATCGTCATCATCATTATTATCATTAATATTATCATCATTATCAATATCATTATTTGAGATTTTTAAAGATTACACACACACACACACATATACACATTCAAACCTATCTATATTGTTGTTGTTGTTGTTGTTGTTAACCACTCGACCATTTCCCCCATCAGTCCCCACCTGCTCTGTGTGCTGAAACACTCTGCCTTTCGTTCATTAGTCGTGCCACAGGCACCGAGACAGACTGACACACCTTACGGCTACTTCACCACTCACTGTCTCACCTCGCCCCTCTCTTGCTCTCTCCTGACTGACACTTTACTCTTCTCTTCACACATGCAACCCCCCTTCCCTACACCCCCCTCACCCACCTGTACCATTTCTTCTTCCTCCTCCTCATCACCCCCTGCCCTCCTCCTCATCATCACCCCCCCCACCCTCCTCCCCGCTTAATTAAGCCCTCTCCCCTTCCCGGGTATCAGAGAACAGAAACTCACTGGCAGCCAGGTGAGACGTCACCCATCGCATGAAGTGATATTTGTCTGGAATGTGTGTTGTGTTGTGTTGTGGTGTGGTGTGTTGTGTTGTGGGTTCCAAAACAAGGCAGCTTCTGACCTTGAAGACACAGCTTACACCTTTCATACAGACCCTCCCCCACCACCACAACCACCACCATCTTCCTCCGCCTCTTTCCCCCCACCCCACCCCTATACTACTGCCTGTCACGCATGTCTCGCCTGTAGGGTTGTCTCACCTGTCAGGTAGCTGTCTCACTTGACACCTTTCTCACCTGTCAGGTAGCTGTCTCACTTGACACCTTTCTCACCTGTCAGGTAGCTGTCTCACTTGACACCTTTCTCACCTGTCAGGTAGCTGTCTCACTTGACACCTTTCTCACCTGTCAGGTAGCTGTCTCACTTATCAATTAGCTGTCTCACCTGTCAGGTAGCTGTCTCACTTGACATATGTCTCACCTGTCAGGTAGCTGTCTCACTTGACATCTGTCTCACCTGTCAGGTAGCTGTCTCACTTGACATCTGTCTCACCTGTCAGGTAGCTGTGTCACTTGACATCTGTCTCACCTGTCAGATAGCTGTCTCACTTGACATCTGTCTCACTTGTCAGGTAGTTAGCTGTCTCACTTGACATCTGTCTCACCTGTCAGATAGCTATGTCACTTGACATCTGTCTCACCTGTCAGATAGCTGTCTCACTTGACATCTGTCTCACCTGTCAGGTAGCTGTCTTACTTGACATATGTCTCACCTGTCAGGTAGCTGTCTTACTTGACATCTGTCTCACCTGTCAGGTAGCTGTCTTACTTGACATATGTCTCACCTGTCAGGTAGCTGTCTCACTTGACATCTGTCTCACCTGTCAGGTAGCTGTCCCATTTGTAAGGCAGCTGTCTCACTTATCAATTAGCCATCTCACCTGTCAGGTAGCTGTCTCACCTGACATATGTCTCACCTGTCAGGTAGCTGTCTCACCTGACATCTGTCTCACCTGTCAGGTAGCGGTGTCACTTGACATCTGTCTCACCTGTCAGGTAGCTGTCTCACTTGACATCTGTCTCACCTGTCAGGTAGCTGTCTCACTTGACATTTGTCTCACCTGTCAGGTAGCTGTGTCACTTGACATCTGTCTCACCTGTCAGGTAGCTGTGTCACTTGGCATCTGTCTCACCTGTCAGGTAGCTGTCTCACCTGACATCTGTCTCACCTGTCAGGTAGCGGTGTCACTTGACATCTGTCTCACCTGTCAGGTAGCTGTGTCACTTGATATCTGTCTCACATGTCAGGTAGCTGTCTCACTTGACATCTGTCTCACCTGTCAGGTAGCGGTGTCACTTGACATCTGTCTCACCTGTCAGGTAGCTGTGTCACTTGATATCTGTCTCACATGTCAGGTAGCTGTGTCACTTGACATCTGTCTCACCTGTCAGGTAGCTGTCTCACTTGACATCTGTCTCACCTGTCAGGTAGCTGTCTCACTTGACATCTGTCTCACCTGTCAGGTAGCGGTGTCACTTGACATCTGTCTCACCTGTCAGGTAGCTGTCTCACTTGACATCTGTCTCACCTGTCAGGTAGCTGTCTCACTTGACATCTGTCTCACCTGTCAGGTAGCTGTCTCACCTGACATATGTCTCACCTGTCAGGTAGCTGTCCCATTTATAAGGCAGCTGTCTCACTTATCAATTAGCTCTCTCACCTGTCAGGTAGTTGTCTCATGTGTGTGGTAGCTGACCTACTTGACATCAGTCTCACCTGTGAGGTGGCTGTATCACCTGTCAGGTAGCTGACTCACTTGTCAGGTAGCTGTCTCACCTGTCAAGGGGCTGTCTTACTTGACAGCTGTCTTACCTGTTAGGAAGCTGTCTCACCTGTCCAGGCAGCTGTCTGGCCTATCAGGTAGCTGTCTTACTTGACATAGTCTCACCTGTCAGGTAGCTGTCTCATCTATAAGATAGCTGTTTTACCCATCTTTAGCTATCTTATTTGACATCTCACCTGTCAGGTAGCTGTCTCACCTGTCAGGTATTTGTTTACCTGTTTTTAGCTGTCTTACATGACATCTGTCTCAACTGTCAGGTAGCTGTCTCAGGTAGCTGTCTCACCCTGTCAGGTAGCTGTCTTATATGTCAGGTAAAGGTCTTACTTCTTGACATCTGTCTCACACGTCAGTTAGCTGTCTCACCTGTCAGGTAGGTGTTGTGCGAAGAGTTGATGAAGTAGTGTGCCAGGGGCTGGCTCATGTCCTCGCTCAGGTCCAGCTTCTCGGCAGGGATCACGTTGTTCTCCTCGCTCAGCAGGAACATCAGGAACCCCTCCAGTGACAGGTGACCTGTGAGGGGTGGTGGGGGAGAGGTGGGGGGGTGGGGGTAGGGTGGAAGGGAGAGGGGAAGAAGGCATCCAGTTGTCAGTGATTACAGGCACGGGTCAAGAGTCACATCACTTTGGTACAAAATCATCTTTGCGTTGCATACATTTGTAAAAAACACCAACAAAAATTATTAAACAAAAAAAAAAACAACTTGGGGATTTGATATTCAGTACAGAAATAGGCTCTTCTCTCTCCTGGAAGAAAGCACGACACGATCATCAAAATGACAAACCCCTCCCCCTGCTCCCCCCCCCCCCCCCCGCCCCCCCACACCCCCTAAAAACCCGTCCCCACCATGAAACCTTTTTAACCCAGGAATCTCTACAATACAAGAAGGGCAGAGTTGCAGCACACAAGCACAATTATCTGGGCACTGCGTTCCTTAGGAAGACAAGGATTTGACTGACATTGAACAGATACATTATGTTCTGCCTCCTGAGAGAAAACACGGCATTATTACCAAACTGACTGCACAAAAGGAGAGTCCAAATAATATCATAACTGTGATGTCTTTGGTATAAGAATAAATGTCTAAAACAAAGAAAAAGAAACTCACAGCCAGCGATCTTTGATTAAAGGACAAAATAGTAACACTGTATATTTACTTTACACAGAAAAGGGGAAAAAAAACACCACACCCCAAAACAAAAACAACAGCAAAGCCAACAAATGGGATTCTAAAAACCAAAGCTTTATCTGTATGGAACTGGTTTTCACTGTAACTGACAATGACTTCTTCATTATAGAGAATGAAATCAGAATACATTGCCTGAAAGAATTAAGAAAAAATGTGACTGGAACAACCAGACAAAAAATTACTGGAATAAAAGAGAATGAAGATTCATAATCATACAAAGAAGACACTTTCGTTTTGTTTGTGAAAATGGTTTTGCAAAGCAAATGCAAGCAGTACTTCTAACAAATTGATCAAAACATAGTTCTGATATTCTATAAATATTTTAACTGAAATTAGAAACTGATAGTTGTTTTCTTTTTGCTTTTTTATTTTTTTACGAGCATAGATTTTGTAAGTATCAAATTATTTTCAAACCCATTTTATCACAATTTGAAGTTCACACACACACACATGCATGTATGCACACACACACACACACACACACACACCCCAAACATAAATACTCAAGTCACATACTTTAAAAAAAAAGGATGTCACAGATCAATATGTTTCGAAAATGAAAGACACTAAAACAAAAATCAACTGTTTTAATTTCTCCTCCACCTACCCAGACCTGCATTATCTATTATCGCACTAATCGTCGCCATCTCTACAATCATCTTCATCATCCATGGCAGCACTTATTTAGTTTTTCTTTCTTCATCAGCTCCTCCCCCCCCCCCCACCCCACCAACATGGGTGATGGAGTTATTTACTATTTGCTAAACACTGATAAAATGCACACCTGCTGATGCTCTCTCTCCACCCCTGCCGTTCCTTAAAAGCAAGCGACACACAATGAAATGCATACTCAAAAATTCAATACAGTCCTTCCTTAATGGAATGACTTTACTGGCGCTCACTTTGGCAAACTTGATTGGAGTTGAATGACTTGATTTTTATACCTCAGTAATACCACTGTTATTTCAGAAAAGAACAGCATCACTTTTTTTTTTTCATTAGAGCGTGTCAACAATGGTAATGTGAGAACATGAATCATGCTTCTTTCTCCTGTGTAATCTTCCATCAAGAATAACACACACACATAGCATGAGGCATCCCCCCCCCCCCCCCTCGCTTGGGTATAAAGGTACTAGAGTAGTGTGAAGAAATTAAAGACTGTGATCGACGGGCGCAATAGCCGAGTGGTTAAAGCGTTGGACTGTTAATCTGAGGGTCCCGGGTTCGAATCACGGTGACGGCGTCTGGTGGGTGAAGGGTGGAGATTTTTACAATCTCCCAGGTCAACATATGTGCAGACCTGCTAGTGCCTGAACCCCCTTCATGTGTATATGCAAGCAGAAGATCAAATATGCACGTTAAAAATCCTGTAATCCATGTCAGCGTTCGGTGGGTTATGGAAACAAGAACATTCCCAGCATGCACACCCCCGAAAACGGAGTATGGCTGCCTACATGGCGGGGTAAAAATGGTCATACACGTAAAAGCCCACTCGTGTGCATACGAGTGAACGTGGGAGTTACAGCCCATGAACGCAGAAGAAGAAGAAGAAGAAGAAGAAAGACTGTGATCATAAAGTCTGTAAGCATTATACATACTGCTTGCAATACAAAAGTAAAAAAAAAAGATGGACACTGGATGTGTTCTGAGTTGATTCTGATAGTTACAGGGACAGTTACACAAGTGTTTAGTACTACAACAAAGTTACACAATGTATCAGGCAAAGGTCGCATGAGTGAACAAGAGAGATAGACACAGACAGACTGACCAACCAACCAACCAATGGACAGACAGACAGACAGACCAACAGACAAGAGAAGAAGGCACTACTGCGCACAGGAACAAGTAAGCTTTTCGTACAGGTTAATCAGCACATGAAGATATCTATAACTCACTATGAAACATTTCAACAAATGGATTGTTTTTCTTTTACTAATGCTTACTCAGACATACAAACACATGTGTGCGCGTGCACAAACACACACACACACACACACACAAGTGCACACACGCGCGCGCGCGCGCACACACACACACACACACACACACAGACTCACTCATATGTAAATACATACAAGATAAAGTACATTCTGGAATACACAATGTAAGCGAATGCAAACTATGATTTGTTCCATTGGAACATGATCTTTAAGAATGAAGGAAAGCATAATGAAGATGAAAATAATAAAAAGAAGAAGAAGAAAAAGAAGAAAAGAAATGCCAGTGCTGAACCTTATTTTGTTGCACAAAAAAGCAATGGCACAGAGAGAGAGAGAGAGAGAGAGAGAGAGAGAGAGAGAGAGAGAGAAAGAAACAGAGAGACAGAGAGAGAGAGAGAGTGAAAGACTGAGACAGAGAGAGATAGAAAGAAACAGAGAGACAGAGAGAGAGAGAGAGTGAAAGACTGAAAGAGAGATAGAGATAGAAACAGAGAGAGAGAGAGAGATAGAGAGAGAGAGAGAGAGAAAGAAAGAGAGAGAGAGAGAGAGAGAGAGAGAGTGAAAGACAGAGAGAGAGAGACAGAAAGAAACAGAGAGACACAGAGAGAGAGAGAGAGACAGAGAAGGGAAGAGACACACAAAATAACAAGTTTACAGATCAAGTCACATTCTGGTACTCCAGAGTATCGCTGGGCTGAAGATCTCTACACAATACAGAATCTGTGGAAGCAGAGAGATGGAACAGAACAGAGAAACAAAAAGCATCTTCAGCTCCTGTGTGTACAGCGCATAACGTATGTCACCTACACACACACAAGTTTCACGTTTCAAGTTTTAATTATCCTTTCACTCCTGTTGGAGTATGGAGGATTACTGCAAAATAATGTTTTCATGCCCAGAACAAACATTTCCAAATACACAACAATGTCACATAAAAGTTGAGAAAACACAAATGTCTTTTAACTCCAAAAGTGTAGATAGGCAACATTTGCAAATCTATTCATCTTTCTTTCAGCTAAAATGACTTTTTTTGCCTCCTTTGAGCATATTACAAAAAATAAAAACCGATTCTGGAGACAAATATTTTTTAGGAACATATCTATTTCGTAACTGATCATAATTGGGACATTCCATTATAAAATGAAACTCATCCCCAATAACAGACATGTTACAAACCTTACAAAGCCGTAACTCTTGTGGTATGCCTTTATGTCTCCCTGTTTCTATTTCCAGCTTATGATTACTACTTTGAAATCTGAAGCGGCTGATAATATAATTATCAGGACTTTTGACTTATATATTATACCAACACACATGCACAATATTGCTGTTGACATCCACAATTAAATGCGGCTGTTCAGACGTTTACAAAATGTTTGTTATCCCGAACAGTACACTTGAGACACAGCCACAGTGCATTTGTGTTTTTTCATAGTATATCCAGTTTTGACAATTGTTACCGTGATGAGATTATCAACATGTAGAACAACACAATAATAGGATTAAACACACACAGTCACACACACACACACACACACACACACACACACACCATTAACAAGGATTGAAAACAACCCATTGATGGTGACCCCTTCCCTCCCCCCCCACCCACCCCATGCCAGCATCCCCCCCCCCCCCAAAAAAAAAAAAGCAGCACTTCCTGAGAACATCAGAACACATACCACAAGCTAACAAAATATTCATGGAGGGTGGTAGGGGTGGGGGGTGGGAGGAGGGAGGAAGTGATGCAGTTTTTTTGCGAGAGATACCAGACAGAGGGTGGGAGGGAGGGGGGGGGGATTGGGGGGGAGTGGGGGAGGGGATGTGCAGTGAATTTCACAAACACTCAAGTTTGTTCCAACACACACACACACACACAAACATACAGAAATGCATGCATGCATACAAACAGTACAGTAAACACACATGTTCTTTCCAGGAATTTTTTTTTCTTTTTTTTTTTTTCGTTTCCTGAACTTCCTCTACATCATGCGGCTGACAGACTGTGGGGATGTTAAACATGGAGTGTGTGTGTGTGATAAACGGCAAATTGCACATGTTGTCAGTGAACGAATCAGCATGCTTCTACAACGATGAACACGACTCACAACCCACATCTGTTGAGAGAACATGCTTACCGAAAAAAACAAAAACAAACTGTTTTTCTTAAGAATTAATAAAAAGAAAAGAAAAAAAAAGAATGGGGAAATAGAATGTGTGTGTGTGTGTGTGTGTGTGTGTGTGTGTGTGTGTGTGTGTGTGTGTCTGTGTATGTGTGTGCATGTGTGTGTATGAGTGTGCATGTGTGTGCGTGAGTGCCTCTGTGTGTGTGTGTGTGTGTGTGTGTGTGTGTGTGTGTGTGTGTGTGTGTGTGTATGTGTGTGTGTGTGTGTGTGTGTGTGTGTGTGTGTGTGAGTGCCTGTGTGTGTGTGTGTGTGTGTGTGTGCGCGCGTGTGTGCAAGGGAGGTGGTGGGAGGGTCTCAGTTATGGGGTGAACACATGCACATGCAAAATAATACACACACACATTCAGTGGTGCTTTTGCACAAACAACCGTTCTTGGGCAGTGATCGAACTAACCATCCAAACCCTGCACGCAACTCAAACCACCACAAGGACCGTGGGACTGATTATGTGCACGATGCATGAGTTTATAATGATAAAATTCCATGAAACTCTCACTCTGTCTCTTCCTGTTCCAGGGTATTGGCTGTCATAAATCTTATATCGTGCCTAACTATCATTGTTGTGCTTCGCAATAACGCTGCAAAAAGCGTATAGTGCTTGACTCGATCTGATGGATCGGTCAGTCTAATATCATCATCTTAGATGAACAGACTATGAATAAATAAACAAACGATTGATGGATCTGTGGGAAAATTGCAGGGTGACAAAAATCTCAGAGGTGTGTGTGTGTGTGTGTGTGTGTGTGTGTGTGTGTGTGTGTATGTGTGTGTGTGTGTGTGTGTGTATGTGTGTGTGTGTGTGTGTGTGTGTGTGTGTATGTGTGTGTGTGTGTGTGTGTGTGTGTGTGTGTGTATGTGTGTGTGTGAGTGTGGTATGTGTGTATGTGTGTGTGTATGTGTGTGTGTGTGTGTGTGTGTGTGTGTGTGTGTGTTCGTTTGTTTATTTATAGTCTGTTCATCTAAGATGATGATATTAGACTGAGTGTGTGTGTGTGAGTGTGGTATGTGTGTGAGAGTAAGTGTGTATGCGTGTGCGTGTGTGTGTGTGTGTGTGTGTGAGAGTAAGTGTGTGTGTGTGTGTGTGTGTGTGTGTGTGTGTGTGTGTGTGTGTGTGTGTGTGTGTGTGTGTGTGACAGTGGAAGGGGAGAGGTGTGGGGAGAGGGAAAGAAGGGTGTTGCATGCCCCTTGTATTTTTGTTCAAGTTTGCCTGTTTTGATTCTGCTCTTTCTTTTTCTTCGGTTGACTTGAGATGACTTCTCCTGACCTTGTTACTTCATCTTGAGAGGTTATAATGTTGACTTGAGATGACTTCTCCTGACCTTGCTACTTCATCTTGAGAGGTTATAACGTTGACTTGAGATGACTTCTCCTGACCTTGTTACTTCATCGAGAGGTTATAACGTTGACTTGAGATGACTTCTCCTGACCTTGTTACTTCATCTTGAGAGGTTATAACGTTGACTTGACATGACGTCTCCCGACCTTGTTACTTCATCTTGAGAGGTTATAACGTTGACTTGAGATGACGTCTCCTGACCTTGTTACTTCATCTTGAGAGGTTATAACGTTGACTTGAGATGACGTCTCCTGACCTTGCTACTTCATCTTGAGAGGTTATAATGTTGACTTGAGATGACGTTCTCCTGACCTTGCTACTTCATCTTGAGAGGTATAATGTTGACTTGAGATGACTTCTCTGACCTTGCTACTTCATCTTGAGAGGTTATAATGTTGACTTCAGATGACTTCTCCTGACCTTGTTACTTCATCTTGAGAGGTTATAATGTTGACTTGAGATGACTTCTCCTGACCTTGCTACTTCTTCTTGAGAGGTTATAATGTTGACTTGAGATGACGTCTCCTGACCTTGTTATTTCATCTTGAGAGGTAATAACGTTGACTTTACATGACTTCTCCTGACCTTGTTACTTCATCTTGAGAGGTTATAACGTTGACTTGACATGACTTCTCCTGACCTTGCTACTTCATCTTGAGAGGTTATAACGTTGACTTGAGATGACTTCTCCTGACCTAGATACTTCATCTTGAGAGGTTATAACGTTG